>NC_084651.1:23183201-23365701 GCF_019802595.1 Syngnathoides biaculeatus
GGTTGATATATCTGAATTTATTTCATAAAACACTGACTGTGGCTTGTGTTTTAAAATCGCTTTCTAGATGGTCTCTCTATTCCCCAGCAACTTGGTTGTTAACCAAATGTATGCGTTGCATACACTAAATAAGGATTCTTTATCTGGTAAGAGACTACCACATTTTCCTCCATTTTACTCCTTTAGACTGTAAAAGAGATGTGCGGGAGAGTAAGTGCACTGCACCAATCTTACAAAAACAATCCTCAATGTACTGAATCCACAATAAATCAACTGTGATATAGCGAGGGATTGCTGTGTATCTATCCACCCATCTTTTTGTCCATCCATTCATCCATGCATCCATCCAAAATTCATGGGCATGGCCCGGCCACTGCTGTGAGGGCCGTGGCCGGGCCACTGCTCTGGGTGTTAGCACCTATGACAGCTGACACACAGCTGCTGTTCATTTGAAGGTAATTAGACCACGTTTTTAGGTTTGGAATTTGTCACTGGCATTTGCTAGTTTGTTGCGTTGGATTTATTGTATGTTGGATTCTCCACTATTGTGCATAAGTCTAGTGTAGACCTATCCTTGTCAAAGTGAGTCTGTCCCCTTTTAGTTTGTCCACGTATTGACAAGTTTCTTAGTTTGTTCCATAGTTATCGGACCTTGTTTATATATATATATATATATATAATATATATATATATATATATATATATATATATATATATATATTGAACATTCAAGTTTTCTTGCTCTTGTGTTCTTTCTTTACTCTGACAAATCTTGAAGCTATTTATGTCCTCATGGAAACTTAACAAGCTGAGTGCATTTTCTTTTAGACTTCATTATTGGTTAAATTCATTTTTATTGATAGATAATAGAACAAGTTAGTGCAGCTGAGCCGAAGGGAGTTTCAGCTCGTTTGGGTGGTGCGCTGAGTCTAGTGAACAGCAAAATTCATTCATGTGCAAGGAAGCAACTAAATTGTCATTACGGGGTTACAAAAGGGGAAATACAGTTTATTCATTTTCTCTAGCGATTAACCTATTCAGGGTCACGGGTAGCTGTAGCCTATTCCAACTGACTTCAGTTGAGAAGCAAAATACACCTTGAATTGTTTGAGAGTCAATCCAACCAGTACATACAGTGCATAGTTGAGAGAGTTAATCAACACTCAGATTCACACTTCACTGAGTGGGAACTGAACGTACACCACATCATCTTGACAATAACCTGGAAAAAAAATTCAAAGAACCCTCTGCCACACTCAACTGAGTCCAAGTCACACTCAAGGTCACGTCAACCTGACCATCTCTAAGGAGTTTGAAATTCTATGAAGTGACATTAAGGATATGGCTATTTTTTGACAATTTTTGTGTATTTTTTGAATTACAGATTCTTCCAAAAGTTCAGACAACATCTATGTCTATTAAGAAAAGGTACATAAATAAGAGTTCTGCCACCATGTTTATTGAGACTGTATCTGTGCCACAAAATATGAATGCTGAGTTTGTTGATGAACTTTTGGACAGTTTAACTTGGAAAAATATCAAATGTCATGAGTGCTGTCACTCCTATGGGGTCCCTTTAAAGGTCAGGTCTTGGATCCAGAGTAAAAAAAAAAAAAATCCCGCTCCCACAGAAGCTGGAACCGCAAACACAGGGACAAGAGAAGATAATCGCCACTCCATACATGTGTCGTCTCACTCTGCAAATTGATCTAAAATGCATGGGAAAAGAAAATTTTAAAAGAGATAATAATACAATAATAATGACATGAATGAAAATAGCTAAATAAATAGAATAAAATAATCAGACAACAACAACAACCTTGACAACAAAGAATCGAGATTCAAAAGTCCATATTCATACTTCTGAAAGTATTCATGGTATTGTCAGCCAGGCAAAGAATACAAGAATCTCAAATTTGCATTTACCATTAGTGGAGCATGGTGGAACAGCTGTAAAGCATTGGCCTCACAGTTCTGAGGACCCAGGTTCAATCCCTGCCCTGCCTGTGTCGTTTTCGCATACTCTCAGTGTGCCTGCGTGGGTTTTCCCCGGGCACTCCAGTTTCCTCCCACATCCCAAAAACATGCAACATTAATTGGACACTCTAAATTGCCCCTGTATGTGATTGTGAGTGTGACTGTTGTCGATTCATGTGCCCTGCGATTGGTTGGCAGGCAGTTTGGGGTGTACCCTGCCTCCTCCCCATTGACAATTCCGATAGGTTCCAGCACTCCCACAACATTTGTGAGTAGAAGCAGCTAAGAAAATAGCTAATGACTTTTTTCACAGAGGGTCAGAAGTGTATGGATTTTTGGTGTCTTAATATATTGAATTGTCATTTTAAAATTGCATTTTGTTTTACCTTCAGATTGTCTCAGTGATAATAAAATGCTTTGACGATTTGAAACATTTATGTGTGATAGATATGCAAAAAAAAATCATGGGGGACACATCAGCATACTCTAAGTTCTAAAACATATACTGGACCAGTATTGTATCTTGTTTCCTGTTATTTTGGTCATTACCCACAGCTCGTGAACATTGGTGAGGGGAGGAACATAGATCCACCAGTAAATTGAGAACTGCGCCTTTCGATTGAGCTCCTTCTTTACCACAACAGAAAAAATCCACATCATTGCAGAACCTGTGACAATCCACCTGTCGGTCTCCCATTCCATTCTTTCCTCACTCATGAACAGAACTCTGAGATCTTTGAATTCCTCCACTTGGGGCAGGATCGCATCCGCAACCTGGAGAGGGCATTCCACCATTTTCCGACTGAGGACCACAATCTCAGATTTGAAGGTGGTAATTCTCATCTCACCCTCTTCATACTTGGCTGTGAACTCGTCTCGTGAGAGCTGGAGATCATGGTCTGATGAAGCCATAAGAACCACAAAGCATCCATCCTTCCAGCCGCTGCCACTCGCAGGGCACATGGAGGCACACAACAGTCGCACTCATAATCACACCAAGGATAAACTTAGAGTCTCCAATTAATGTTGCATGTTTTGGGGATGTGGGAGGAAACCGGTGTGTCTGGAGAAAACTCATGCAGGCATGGGAACAACATGCAAACTCCACACAGGCGAGGCCAGGATTTGAACCCTGGTCCTCAGAACTGTGAGTTCAATGCTCTACAGGTGATCCACTGTGCCTTCTATATAAAAAGCAGAGAAGCAATATTGAGGCCACAAAACCAAACCGGAGATAGAGGGGAGCCAGTGGAGAGTCCAACTCTCATAGAAAACCAATCGGATTTATTTAATTTGGACCAAACTCTGACATGTGTTATATAGGGACCGACTATCAAATGCTATCTGCAAGTCCACAAAACACACGTGGACTGTTTGGGTGGAACCCTACCAAGGGTCAAGAGTTGGTCAACTGTTCCACGGCCAGGAGAAAAAATCTCACTCCTCCTCCAGTGTCTGTGATTCTCCTCTCCAACAATGTGGTCCCCCTGTTGTTGGAACACAGGCTCTGGTCCCCCTTCTGAAAAAGGTGGACACGATCCCAGTCTGCTAATCCTGCCGGGGCCTTGACAGTGGTTTAAACCACAATATCAATCCCGGAGATGGGAGAGATTGCCTCAGAGACCGCAGACTCTGCTTCCTCATGGGAAGGCGTGTCCATAGAATTGTGGAGGTCTTCAAAGTTTTCTCTCCACCAACTAACAATTTCCTGTGTCAAGATCAGCAGCGCCTCGTCCCTATCGACAATTGTGGGGTTAGGGGTTATATTATTTTTAGCCTACTTTTCTGTATTTTCTTGATATGGCTAAATATAATTTAAACATCATATAATTACACGCTGTCATAGGCCTTTTTTCCCCCACACAAAAAATGCAAAGGAAACATGATTGATTACTCAATTTTAGCTGTTCTATAAAGCCTCCTTGATGCTCGCTACTAATTGCATATTTAAGACAATGGAGATGTTTGATAATATAGTGGTATGAAAATTACATCTGGGTCATGGATGGAGGGGCGAAAGAGTTGTACTTAAAGGACATGAGATCCACCCCTTGTTTAACAAATATCCATTTGTCCTAACAATTTGCATTGACATTAATTTTAAATATTCAGTCTGACTTGCGACCATCTAAGAGTTAAGTGCTGTTTAAGCGTACTGCAGTGAATATTTATGCTTAGTTATTTTCACTTTTTTGTCACTGAATAGCAACTCTTCTCAGTTGTCTGCTTATTTTGAAACACTGAAGCACTGATAGGTGTTTTCAAAAAAACATCTAGATTTAGAAACCCTGGAGTGATTGTGATATTTCAACTAGGTCAAGGGAGCTGGCAGGAAGCAAGGCCATTAGTGCCCAGGATCAAGGGTGTAACAGAAGACTAAGATCCAAGTTTCTTTTTGGTTGTAGTTTTGTCAGCATGTCTTTTTCTAAATTGACAGAAAATGTAATACAGTAGTCTAAATTCTAAAACATATACTGGAGTATGACAAGAACAGGAACCGACATCTTACCCAACATTAAGGAGCCTGACTGCTAAAATCACCGTATAGGCAGAAACCATTGCAGGTTTGAGGTCTCAAATGAGCCTGTTGATAAATTAAGACAAATAAATTAGGACAGGAACTCATTTTGTGCTTGACAGACAATTAAAGATGCAATGGAATTTCCCCAGTGAAAATATCTCATCTAGAAGCAATCATCAAGATTGACAATGAGTGCGCATGGAAAAAAAAAATATGATCAGAGATTACAATGCCATCGCAACTGTTCAGTGGGATTTAGACTTATCGAGTGTCCCTTTAGACATAAATGTGTCTGTGTTTTTGGTGGGGGTTTTTTTTGTGTGTGTGTGGGGGGGGAACTTGTCACTTACACCAGAGTGGGATTGCCCTTGACATGGGTGTTTATGCCGCATGAAGTGGGAATATATCTAAAAATGCATGTGGTTTAACAAATGTCTGTAGGTGGGGTTCAATGCATGGCATTGTAGTCAAAGCACCACAGAATACATATCTCTGTGAAATATCAGGAAGAACAAAGTGGGGAGACTGAGATTTAGCACAGTAGCGGGTTTTGTATGTGTGTGTGTGTGTGTGTGTGTGTGTGTGTGTTTAATCAAAGCTTCAATTCTCTTGCTTTCTATTGTATTTTATCGTCCAAAATACTACAGAAATGCACTTCCATCCATCCATTTTCTTAGCCGCTTATCGTCACAAGGTGTCAACAGGCAGGAGGGTGGGCACACCCTGAAGTGGTTGCCAGCCAATCACAGGGCACACAGAGACAGAAAACAGTCGCACTCACAATCACACCTAGGGGCAATTTAGAGTGTCCAATTAATGTTGCATGTTTTTGGGATGTGGGAGGAAACCGGAGTACCCGGAGGAAACCCACGCTGGCACGGGAAGAACATACAAACTCCACACAGGCGGGTCCGGGATTGAACCCGGGACCCCAGAACTGTGAGGTCACTGCTTTCCAACTGACCCACCATGTTGCCAGAAATGCATTTTAAAAAATAATTTTAAGAGAAAACACACTTAATAGATATTTTAGGTGGCTAGAAAAATTTGCTCCTCATATATTTTTTCCCAAATATGTCGCTCGTTGCTAGAACTGCCAAATTTGTAAAGCACAATTCAAGGTGGAAAAAAAATGGCAAGCTCATGTTTGAATGTCATACTAAAGGCTGACATCACAATTTTGCAACTTAATCCATTACTGAATCGTGCGTACGTTTGTGTGTGTGTGTTTGTACATAAATCAAAGTGAGTGGGATACACACACACACGCAGTTGCCTTGATTGACCACAATTGGCATTCACCTACCTATCAGTTAGGATTAGAGAAGTTTACTGAGAATGGTGTTCTTGTTTACATTTTGGTACTTCTGCAGAACAACAGTACATGTACGTACTGTTTTGTCATCGCAAGTCTGCACTAAATCATTCATTTAAGTTATACAGTATAGGTTTTCAGTTCATATTGATGACATCATTCTGTAACGTGTGTGATATGCTTTACGATGTAATGGTACAGCCAAGCTAATTCTTTTTTGTTTTGTGGATACCTGATTTTCCTGCAAATTAGGAGCTGCTGAAAATAACTAGTTATTTTCTATCTTAGTTACTTATGAATCAAGTAATCTGTAAAGTAACAAAATTACTTTGAAGCTCAAGTTATCAGTATTTAAGTTACTTTTTCAAGGTAATGTGTAAATACTGCTCACACAGTGAAGGAAGCAAATGCTGTCAGATCTCTTTGGAGACATTTTGGTTGCTCTTGGGGCCCACACTGGAAATGAAAACTCCCACCCTAAATTGATTGGGTGGGGTCCTCAGCCTCCATGAGCTAGGCACATCAAAGAGAGGATGTTACTGTCAGTCTTTGTGCATGTAAAACTGAGTCAATTCACTTGGATGTGTCCGCAGGGACACACCCCTGTGACTCTTTCACTGGGTGTGGGGCCCCTCACTTGTTGCAACAAATAACATCTGAATATGGAAATTGTTTGTGTCCTCCCCACTTATACTTTTGTTCTCCAGATTTCTATTATTTACTTAGTTAATCCTAACACGTTCATCCATTTTCTGGGCCGCTTATCTTCTCAACGGTCGTGGGAGCACTGGAGCCTGTCCCAGCTATCATTGGGTAGGTGGTGGGGTACACCCTGAACTAGTTACCAGCCAATCACAAGGCCAATTGATGGAGACAACGGTCACACAACCACACCTAGGGGCAATTTGGAGTCTCCACTTAATGCATGTTTTTGGGACGTTTGAGGAAATTGGAGTTCCCGGAGAAAACCCACCCAGGCACAGGGAGAACATCCAAACTCTACACAGGCAGGCCAGGATTTGAACTCCGGTCGTCACAAGTGTGAGGCCAAGGATCTACAGCTGTGGCACCATCCCACCATAATCCCAACACATTTAAATTGTATAGCTGGATTCACAACCCTCTTCCCGCATGCTTCTTTTCCTATCACTGTCCTATCCTATCTGGTCCTGTCCTTCTGTCACAGGGGATAGCGCTACAGCCCCAGGCAATATCTACAGTTAATATTGGTATGTTATAAATATGGAATGAGTTTTTTCTTTTGCACTGTTTATAACTAGTCATTTGTCTGTGTTTTCTTTCCCACCTAGAAACCTTGTTCTGTTCGACTGATCGACTCTCAATAAACATTTATTATATATTTTTTTAAATGACAGCGGAAGCCTTGAAACTCCAATGTGACGCAATAAAACTGTTCTTGCAGAAAAAAATATATAAATCTGTTTAACCTGACAGCGAACAGGACAAAAAACTAAAAGAAAATGAAGTATTTTTTTGTATTCACATGTTTAACTACTATCCATCTATCCATCTTTCCAACTTCTTAGCCGCTCATGCTCACAAGGAATGCAGGAGTGCTAGAGCATATCCCAGCTGTCAACGGGGAGGAGGCGGGGTACACGCTAAACTGGTTGCCAGCCAATCGCAGGGCACGTGGAGACAGACAAGAGTCACACTCACAATCACACTTAGGGGCAATTTAGAGTCTCCAATTAATGTTGCAAGTTTTTAGGATGTGGGAGGAAATCGGAGTGTCTGGAGAAAACCCACGCAGCACGGGAACAACATGCAAGCTCCACACAGGCGGGGCCAGGATTTGAACCCTGGTCCTGAGAACTGTGAGTCCAATGCTCTACAGGTGATCCATTGTGTCTCGTCTATAAAAAGCAGAGATGCAATCTTGAGGCCACTAAAGCAAACCCCCTCCACGGAGACAGAGGGCAGCCAATGCAGAGTCCAACCCTCATAGAAAATCAATCTAATTTATTTAATTCGGACCAAACTCTGACCCTACTAAGGGTCAAGAGTTTGTCAACTGTTAGAAGAGTTACACTCACAATCACACCTTTTTAATTCCAATTTGGAGTCTCCAGTTAATGTTGCATGTTTTTGGGATGTGGGAAGAAACCAGAGTGCCTGGAGAAAACCCACACAGGCAGGGAGAGAACATGTAAACTTCACACAGACTGGGCTGGGATCAAACACTGGACCTCAGAACTGTGAGGCCACTGCTTTCCAACTGACCCACCACGTTGCCAGAAATGCATTTACACACACACTTAATAGATATTTTAGGTGGCTAGCAAAATTTGCTCCACATATATTTTTCCCCGATTATGTCGCTTGTTGCTAGAACTGCCAAATTTGTAAAGCACAATTAAAGCTGGGGGAAAAAAAATGGCAAGCTCATGTTAGTTAACAGTTAACTACCATTGAGTTTTTAAAATTTCCTCTCTGACTTACATATTCATGTTATAATCAATAACTCCTGTGACCCATAGATGAATGCTGGGTCTAATTATTTTTTTCACCCTTTATTACTGCTGTGCTTTGTCACATTTGCTATCAATAATTTTCTTTAACGTAGTTGTGGGGGGTTACATTGAACATAGTTTGTACTGCTTACGTTTAAAAGGCTTTTGAGGTACTTGTTACAGATGTGCTGGATGATTAGGGTGGCTGCTTCACAGGACTCAGATTCAAATCCCGGCCCTGGCTGTGTTGAGTTTGCATGTTACTGCGTGGGGTTATTATGATTATTTTTGCTGTTGTTGTACACAGGTGTGCGTTTAGATATATATAGATATATGTTACCTGCAATTAGCTGGTAACCAGTCCAAGGTTCACAGCACATTGCCTCTCAACCAAAGTCAGCTGTGATCGGCTTCACCTCAGCTTCAGCTCCTAAACAGCAATAGTAAATTAGTATATTCTCGTCCACCAGTTGAGAGTTTACTTTACCGAAGCTCCACATAGTGTAGGTTGAGGCTCATACCAGGAGGGTGCACATCAGACTTTCACACATTGTGAAAGCCTCCTTTGAACAATATAATCTTATTCCAAGCGTTGCACTTGGGCGACTGGTCATCATTATAACAAAGACACACTTTTGTCCGCCGCCACTTTTGGGCACAAACACGACTTCATGTACGTTTGTACCACCTCCGTAGGTAGATTGCAGGGGGTTGGCTGCTTGAAAAGTAGATCTTGGGGCCCAAAAAGTTTTTTTGTTGGTTTTCACCACTTCCTCTTCAGGGTCGGCGGACTGTGGGCATCGAAACAGAGATGCAAAATTTATACATTTGAACGCTTCTGAAAGAACCGAAAGATTAGTCCCGGTTACAACCAATTCTTCATTCTTTAAGCCAACCCTATTCGTAATTACTATTAGAGTCTGTAGTATTCCTTTTCCTCAAATACTGATTATTCCGCTTCATAGATGGAAAAATATGACATGGTGTGGCGACCCCTAATGGAACAAGCCAAAAGATTAAGAAGATAAGAACGTGACATGTAAAAAATGAATCACCAACAGAGGGGGGTTAAACCATACAGGTACACATGCAGGTTAAATGATTTCATGAGTCCCTGCTATTTTTTGTCCATCTCACAGACAGGACCCACATCAAACGAGATCCCTGCCATACTGTAGCATTGTTAAAAGTGTTTCTACAGTCTAGCAAACCAATAACTTCAGCATCAGCTACAAAAAGATTGAGTTGCACGTCACACATTTTATTGAACAAAATGAAAGTTTCACCAGGGTGCACCCCGCCTCCTGCCCAAAGATAAGTAGGCTAGGCTCCAAGTCTCCCGTGGACCCTGTGAGGATAAGCGGCTCTGAAAATGGATGGATAGCTGAAAATGAAACTTTTACACTTTGCTAAGTGCATGTTTCAGTAACCATCTCCCATGAGTCGGAACATTCTGTATAACAACAGCGACAGCACAGTGACCCTGACAGGTCGATTACAGATGTCATATTACTGTGGATGAATAACAGATGAGATGCTAAATGGCTACACAGGAGTTCAAGTATAAATATTTAATTGATATAAGCGCTAGCTTTTCAGCAGGTTTCATCATCTTTTATGTGTAGTGTATCTGTATCTGTAGATCTGATGGTTCCCCTGTAGATGATGGGATGAGAAGATGCCCACGGACATATTTAAATCTCTGAAAATTAGTAAATACTGTGAATCAAGAGAATGGCATTGCTGGCCATCTTTCAACCAGAGATTTTATTTCATCTTACAAGAAGTTATTTACGCGGAACAAGATACTGTTGGAACGTGAGAGTGAGATGTAACGGTCTGGCAAAGGACATAGTGCGATGTAAGTGACCAGTCGTCTGAGAGTTTCCTGTTGGCCTACAAGAGATTCACAGCATTGAGGGGACATCCAAAGAAAATGTGGTCAGACCCAGGAAAAAACTTTGCGGGTGTCAGACCTGCCCTCAAAGAACTGTATGGCTTTCTGAAGAAGCTGGAAACATCCAAAGTTGAGAATGAAGCATCCAAGCATGGAACAGAATGGAGCTGGAAACTTCACCCTGCTGATTCCCCTCACAGGAATGGAACGGCAGAGGCTGCTGGACGCACAGTGAAACCCGCTCTGCACAACCTGGGAAGAGACGGGTGCTTCACATGGAGTGAGTTCCAAACCTTCCTCTCCATGGCTGCTAACCTGGCCAACGAGAGACCCATAGATGCCAGAACTCAAAGCCATGAAGACTGTGTAGACTACATCAGCCCTAACTCTATTCTGCTGGGAAGAACAGGACCAAGAGGAGATGTGGGAAGCTTTGACTTTCAAGGATACCCATACAAGAGGCTAAGAGCCATTCGAACTGAAGTTGACCGGTTCTGGAGGAAGTGGAGTCAACTGGCGGGGCCTAATCTGTTCATCAGAAGTAAGTTACACATAACAAACAGAAATGTAGCCACAGAAGACATCGTCTGGCTGGCCGACCAAAATGCTTTGAGGGGTCAGTATAAGCTTGGCCAAGTGTTCAGTGTCAACCCTGACGAAAAGGGTGTCGTCAGAGATGTACATATCAAGACCTTCCCCAGCTACCCCATCTCTACTGTCAAATCTGATCAAAGAGGGTCAGTAAAGAAAACCCCCACAAAAATCCCCTCTACAATTCTGCACACAGATGTACGACGCATCATTGTTCTAATCCCTGTAGAAGAACAAAAGTAATCATCAACCATCAACAAAGAAAAAGACAATGAGCATTGAAGACTATTTTACTTTTATTGCACTTTCATTATTGGCTTAAATATGACCTTATACATTTAATCAACGGATAAAGTGTTGCCCATTTGCTAATCAGACAAGGATGTGTTGTGGAGCCGGTGGTTGTCCTTGATCTTTGTATGTAGAAAACTAGCTGGTGCCATCTTCCTCTCTCAGGCATTGCCGTGGAGACGAACAACACCAGATAAGGAGCGGAAAGTTACCATCCCAGCCCAAGATCTGACTGCGGGGGGCAGCCACTTCTACCATGGACCCATATATATAAAAACCTTGTGTTACTGGGCAGCTTTTGTCTTCTTCTTCGGCTATACTGCCAGAAGACACACGTCTCGTGTGTGGCAGATACCTAGATAAGACCAGGACGTCTGTACTGCACATTCCTTTGTAATAAATCAATTTGCTGTTAACTTTTTCTAATCATTGGTCATATCTTCCTCGACTAGTGAACACACGTTGGGTCCAAACTCGCAAATCCGTACAGCAGCCAGGACTCATGTGACCTCTCTGGGTTCAAGAACCGAGATATCAAGTGGGAGGTGTCAAGTCAATGAACAGGAAGAGCACCTGTCCCCCTCCAGACCTGCAGGGGGCAGAGAAACCCCAATCACACAACTCTTCAAACTTCCTGTCAGAGGCCAGGGGCGGCCATATTGCTCACAGACAGCGTGTGAGCTTGTGTGTCATTTCAGCTACAAACTATGTTCTTTGTGTTTGTCTAACTTCTGAATTAATCTAAAGTCTTCATGGAGACAAAGTGGATGCTTTTGTTTGGTTTATTCAATTACTTATGGTGCTTATTTACTTTTGAATACTTAAATGTATGACATTAATTTACTTAAAATGTGATTAGTAAGGTTAAAGTAATGTTTTGATGACCTATTTATTTAAACTAAAAATAATGCAATGTGTTCAATGTGCTTCTTTGGTCAACGTTTTCAACCTAATGAACCTCTAATCAGTCTCCAACCACCCTCTAACCAACTTAACCATCAATAAACTGTGAAAAGAGGAAGATTTGAGTTGTTCATGTGTTTGAAGCCCAAGCCCCTTTTGAAGTTGGGGCAAAGAACTGAGGGAGTCAAAGACAACTTGACAGTTGAAAACCAGTTGGCAGCAAAGACAAAGGATTAATGGGCTCAAGTCAATGCAGTCAACTCAAAGAACAACTGCAAGTACGGCGGAAGAAGCCACAGGTAAAGCAATAAAGCTGCTGAAGCAAGAGAGGACCTCAGCAAAGAGTGGTTTCACCAAGCAGGCCAACTATCTATGCAGAGCTATTGGACACCTGGCAAAGTCAGAGTTGCAGAAGGAATTTAGAATATCTCTTTACTTGCAAGGGATGTAAATGACACCAATGACAGCTATAAACTTGGCCTACTAGCTGAACTGGGAGGTGATGAGCAAGATAAAGAAATGACATTGGATAAGCAGCAACAGGTGGACCTGGCGAAGACCATAGCGGACTGCAACACCAGGCTGGTCGAAGTGAAGTGGAGAGTGCAGTCCAACCTCAGGTCCGGGTATGGGGAAGGTGAGCTGACGTTCGCAATTGAAGAGGCAGAATTAGCTTGTGAAGGGGCCCATGCGATTCTTGTGTTTGTGCTGAACAAAGACGCCAATGAACATCAAGTGCATGGTGCAAAGAAACTCATCAATGATGTGATGGCAAGCTTCACGGAATGGGAAGAATTGATCCCGGGAGCAGAAAAAAAACACTCCTGGATGGCAGAGTGAAGGGCTTAAGAAAACTAAAGAACAGCCTCTAAGCCAAAAAGGCAGAATTCCTAGAACTGCAGAGGAGGAAATAAGAGGAAGAGCTTTTCAGGTACTGCCCAGCAGCCTGTTCTTAAAATTAAACCGACCAGCCTACCCAGATTCTACGGCTCCAAAAAAGACTTCCATCAATGAAAAAGGGACTGGGAGAGTTTTCAGAGACAAGGTGAGCCAAGTGGCTCAGCAGAAGCCAAAAAGATTCAGCTCCTTGACAGTGTTGATGAGAAGATCCTCAGAGACCTAAGACTGTCCACCTACAAAACCGCGGAGGACATGTTCAAGGTGCTGTAAAACAGATTTTGAGACAAAACAACCATAGCCCTGGAGATCATTGAGGACCTGGAGAAAATCCCCCCTCTGAAGTCATACCACCCCAGGAAAATGATTGAAAATATCCAATCGGTTGAAAAGGCCCTTAATGATCTCACAGAGCTGGGCAATACTGGAGCCATCAAGAATCCGCTTGTAATCAAATCAACAGAGAGCAAACTTCTTGTACCGCAGAGGGTGAAGGTGATTGGAGACCTCGTCTTATGAGACGGCTCACTGGGGAAGACCATTGGTGGAACGCACACAGACCTCTTTGAGAAAGTGGATTTGGCAGCTCACACATCCAAAACGCACTTTGCACGGTCCATGAGAGCCACAGCTATGAAATATCAAGAACTCAGTGATATAGAGAGATTCCAAGCTGAAACCAAAAGCACTGTATCAGATAAAGAATTTCTCAACTGGTGGAGATCGGACAGTATTGGAGCAGCTTGCAAAGCAAAATGTGGAGGATGCAGATGTGGCAACTGCCAGCCAGGAGGCAATGCGATGACACTGAGCAAGGAAAGAGTGATAGAAATCATCAGGGAAGGCCTCACCTATGTCAACACTGATGATCACATTGGTGAACCACACTGGGACTTAAAATACCCATGGATTGAAGATCCTATTTCTCTACCCAACAATAGAAGTGGACTATAAGCTACTTTTCTGAGGACAGAAAAGGAACTCAAGAAAGAAGCAAAGTGGAAGGTGGCATATGAAGCTCAAATCCATGAGATGGTGGAAAGAGGAGCAGCAAGGAAGCTCACCAAAGAAATGATGGCTGACTGGAAGGGACTAGTATGGTATGTTAGCCACTTGGTGGAGCCAAACCCACACTCTGTCACTACACCTGTGCGTCTGGTCTGGAACATCAGCCAGACGTTCAAGGGACTCAGCATGAACGATCTCCTGATGAAAGGGCCTGACGTCCTCAATCCAATTCATCCAGCACTACTCAGGTTCAGAAGAGGTGTGCATGCAGAACTTGGTGACATCAAAAAGATGTACAATTCAGTGTGGCTGAAAGACCTGGAAATGCACCTTCACGGATTTCTTTGGAGAGACACCGAAGACATTGAACTTGAAGAGTATCTCATTGGTGACTGACAAACAGGATGCATTGAACAGCTGGCCATGAGAGTGACTGCAAAGCTACCCATGTTTACTCACCTGGAGGAGGAGTGTAGGATACTGGAGGAAGATTCTTATGTGCTTACCTCCCACAAAGAAAGCAGTGAAAGCAGGGAGCAGGTGGAGTAACAATTAGAAAGATGGAGGCACGCACTGGAAAGGAGAGTAATGAAGATTAGCCGAAGTAAAACAGAGTATATGTGCATGAATGAGAGGGGCGTTGGGGGAAGAGTGAAGCTCCAGGGAGAAGAGATAGCAAGGGTGCATGACTTCAAATACTTGGGGTCAACAATACAGAGCAATGGATAATGTGGTAAGGAAGTGAAGAAACGGGTCCAAGCAGGGTGGAACAGTTGGCTGAAGGTGTCAGGTGTTCTATGTGACAGAAGAGTCTCCGCTGTAATGAAGGGCAAAGTCTATAAAACAGTGGGGAGGACGGCCGTGATGTACAGATTAAACAAACACGGTGGCACTGAAGAAACAACAGGAAACAGAACTGGAGGTAGCAGAAATGAAGATGCTGAGGTTCCCGCTTGGAGTGAACAGGTTGGATAGGATTAGAAATGAGCTCATTAGAGGGCCAGCCAAAGTTGGATGTTTTGGAGACAAGGTTAGAGAGAGCAGACTTAAATGCTTTAGACATGTTCAGAGGCGAGAGAGTGAGTATATTGGTTGAAGGGTGCTGAAGATGGAGCTTCCAGGCAAAAGAATGAGAGGAAGACCAAAGAGAAGGTTTATGGATGTGGTGAGAGAAGACATGAGGGCAGTTGGGGTTAGAGAGGAAGATGCAGGAGATAGGCTAAAATGCTCTGAGGGCCTTCCTGTTTGGTGGGGTAATGGATAGGCTGAAAGATGAGGTTTGACTAATCCCCTTGGACCATGATGTTTGCAGATGACATTGTGATGACTTTTAGATGCGTCTTGTGGTAGCAAAAATATAGTAGATATCATACATATGTATGTATTTAAATACTGTGTCCATTAGTCACAGATTCACAGATATTTTAACCATTTTGCCATTTTCTGTCACTGGCTCATTGGGCAAATGTCTTTCATGGCAAAGCTCAGGAGCGAGACAAGAGGGCTCTTCTACAGCAACTAGGTCAAAAATCAAATAAGGGAGTTTTTTTTTTTTTTTTTTGAGGTTGTCATGCTCCCATTCTCATCTTCACAGCTCCAAAACAAGAGCTGTCAACCCGGGGGGTATTTATGCCACTGCAGCACATAAAACACTTGTGTGACAGCAAGGCAAGTGTAACCCTTACCCTATTTGCCCCTCCTGTTGACTCAGTCATTGTGATAGAGGCTGATGGAAGTGTTCAACATCCCAACATCACATCAACCAAAACGTAATCTTGTAGGTTGAAACAAAGGTATAAGGTAATTTTATCAATTCTACAATTTGAGTAGCACATACTGTAGAAGAGTGAAACTATCCTAGTCAAGGGCCCACAGTGAGCTCCAAAAATATTTTAAAAAATATAAATGACAAAAACCAGTATGAAGATGTTAATACAACTATGGTTAATGTTGTACAATATAAATATATTAAATTCAATGTGAAAATATCAAAGATTAGAAGACATGCAACATAATCAAAGTCTGAGTACCAAGGCACATGATGACATTTACAAATTGCAAAGCAGTGTGGGGAAGTGTGTGTATGTGCATTTTCATGTGTGTGGGAGTTCAGGTGGACAGAGAACACGAGAGGTAAACCGGGCAGCGATTTCAGCTTCCTGACAACCTAATGAATAAAACAATTTAAGTTGGCTGGTCCTGGGCCCGCAGACTCCACAATCTCTTCCATGATGGCAGGAGACTAATGGGTGAATGGGTGACATCCCCCAATAGGGGTGTCGTAAATGTCCTGTAGGGAGGGAAGAAAGGGTCCAGTGATGGACTCAGTCCCTCTCTATGCGTTGGAGAGTGTTGCGGCAGGATGCGGTGCAATATCTGTAGAAAGAGCATATTGAGCTGTGGCTCTTCTCACTTGTGAGCTTTCTTGGTTAGTGATGAGATGTTGCTGGTCCTGGAGAGTGGTCCATTGTGACGTGCACTCCCAGGAACTTGGAGGTGCGCACCCTATTCACCGCAGCACTGATGACATTCAGGTGCACATTCTGGGAGTGAACTTTCCTGAAGTCCACAACAATCTCTTTCTTCTGATATACGGTCAGGGAGGGATTATCGTCCATGCACAATCTTGCCAAGCATGTATTACACAGAATACTCTTTATCTCCTTTGGATACTACTGGCATTTCTTCTCTGAGTTAGGTGAAGTTCCTGGACCTTGTCTAATACCTTATTCAAAGAACATCTGTGGCGTATGGTGTGAGAGAGTTGTCTGTTTGAAAATGGCATCTAATTGAGACCTCTCCTTTTATTTGTGGTAATTATTCAGTAAATGTGGATGCCAGACACATTATTGATTGGTTTCTTGTTAAATTAGGAATGTAATGTACAATAAATATGTGCAGTAACTGCCTGACATTTGCTTTATATCTTATTCTTCTTCTTTTCATTGTGACTTGTCCCGTTTGGGGTCACCACAGCGTGTCATGTGTTTCCATCTAAACCTGTCTCGTGCTTCTTCCTCTCTAACACCCACTGTCCTCATGTCTTCCCTCACAACATCCATCAACCTTTTCTTTGGTCTTCCTCTCGCTCTTTTGCATGGCAGATCCATCCTCAGCACCCTTCTACCAATATACTCACTCTCTCATCTCTGAACATGTCCAAATCATCTAAGTCTGCTCTCTTGAACCTTGTCTCCAAAACATCCAACTTTGGCTGTATCTCTAAATAGCTCATTTGTAATCCTATCCAACCTGTTCACTCCGAGCGAGAACCTCAAAATCTTCATTTCTGCCACCTCCAGTTCTGCTTCCTGTTGTTTCATTCAGCGCCACCATCTCTAATCCATACATCATGGCCGGCCTCACCACTGTTGTATAAACTTTGCCTTTCATCCTAGCAGAGACTCTTCTGTCACATAACACACCAGAAACCGTCCACCAGCTGTTCCAACCTGCTTGGACCCATTTCTTCACTTCTTTACCACACTCGCAGTTGCCCTGTATTGTTGACCCCAAGTATTTGAAGTCGTCCGCCCTCAATATCTCTTCTTCCTGTCGCCTCACACTTCCCCCTCAACCCCTCTCATTCACGCACATATATTTTGTTTTACTATGGCTAATCTTCATTCCTCACCTTTCCAGTGCATGCACCCATCTTTCTAATTGTTCCTCCACCTGCTCCCTACTTTCACTGCATATCAAAATTTTTCCCCACAATTTAAAGATCTTGTGCATCTGTTGTCCAATGTGGCTATTTAATTATAGTAATAGCGCCACATTTACTTTTTTACCAAGGGTAAAAAGGTGTTGTCTATTTAGTAAGAGGCATTTAATTATGTATGTACGCAAGTGTTGATTGAATCTCAGCATCTGTTGCAATGGTGGTCATTAGAGGCTACATTGTAGCTACCAAAAAAAACTGTAACTTTGTTGCTTTTATGTCATTATTCTTGTTGTAGTACTATGAAGGGAAAATATCTAAAAAAGCCTCATTACTCTGCTGTGTATGTATTCTGATTCATTTTTGTGATATCAACCAGATAGTATTTCATCACTTCATGAACCCTTATCGATTCTATCAGCAAAAGATACTCTATTAAAGTAAACTACTCACTTATTCATGGCAAAGAAGGGATGTTAATCAATGTAACCTTTGTACCTAACAACCTTGTTATTCTTTCAACTCCCAAGCACTCTGAGAATTTGGCTGCATTTGAGGTTTAGAGCAGACATAATACATTATTGATCATGTGTGAAGACAGGGCTAAACAGTCAATAACAAAAGAATGTGAGTCTCTTTTTATGAGAACATCTTGCTGAGAAAAGCAGTCTAACCTTGCAATATGTGCTCTCTGCCAATGGAATACACACGGCTATCGTTCTTGAGTGTGCAAACTTCTGAAAACATTAAACCATAGGTGGGAAACTTCAGTTAGCATTCAGTTGTCATAAGTCAACTTGGTGTTTTTCCGGACCAGAGGAGGGAAGAACAGTAATTTTACTTTTGACGTTTCAGCTTTGCTTGCTCATGAATTAAATTTATTTTATCAATTTCTTTGTGGTATTCTTATTCATACTGAAGGACAGATATATATTACACACACATAACTTTGACACAAGTGACTAACATTGTCATGATCCTGCCGCTCCAGCCCGTGTGGTCCCGCTAATTGGGAGGCACACACCTGCGTCTCATTCTGGCCGATTGGCCCCAGTGTATATAGGACCATGGGGACGACTAGTCCGGGGCCAGATCGATGAGGTTCATGCCCCGTTCCAGCACTCTCGTATCCCTGATCGTCAACCCGTGTGTACCGATCTTCGCCTGTTCTCCGACCGACCCCGTAAGCCTGACTCCCTTGATACTCCTGCCTGTTTTGATCGTTCTCCCGTATGCCGACTCCTGCCTGCCCGCTGACTTGCTCTCTATGCCCGACGTCCCAACTACCGCTGCTGCACCTGACTGCCTGCCCGATCCCCGACCATTCTATAATAAACATTTTTTCCCGATTTACATATGCGTCTCCCGTGTACTCCTGCATTTGGGTCCTAGCTTCGTTCCGATGGGTCGTGACAAACATTTCAGGCACTTACTTTCTCAGGAGGCAATGTGACAACCGCACCTTTGTCTGAGTCAATAGAGATGGCATTCAGAGGAGGAATTGTTTTTTCCAAGTTGTCTAGGGCACAGTGGTGCAGCTGTAGAGCATTGACCTCACAGTTCTGAGGACCGAGGTTCAAATCACAGCCTCGCCTGTGTGGAGTTTCCATGTTCTCTTCGTGCCTGCATGGGATTCCTTCGGGCACTTCGGTTTGCTCC
Organism: Syngnathoides biaculeatus; assembly: GCF_019802595.1. NCBI lineage: Eukaryota > Metazoa > Chordata > Actinopteri > Syngnathiformes > Syngnathidae > Syngnathoides > Syngnathoides biaculeatus. Next base: position 23,202,396 of record NC_084651.1, read on the forward strand.
TACATTCCAAAAAGCAGGCATAAATTTGAGACTCTAAATTGCTCCTAGGTGTGAGTGTGGTTAGTTGTCTGTCTCCATGTGTGCTGCGATTGGTTGGCACTCAGTCCAGGGTGTACACCGCCTCCTGCCCAGTGATAGCTGGGATTGGCTCCAGCACTCCTGTAACCCTCGTAAGGATAGGCAGCTCAGAGAATGGATGGATGGATGGAAGGATGGATGCCAGTTGTGTAATTCTAACTTACTAGCACTGCAATAGGACACTAGCTTCTTATTGTGTGTGCAGATCCCTAACCACAGTTTTCAATGAAAAAGCATAACAAACCCTACATGCAAACACGTGCAACAAAGCTCATTTTATTCATTTTAAAGTAGTGTTAATGTTTAAATAGATGTAAATGGGCTACACACATTAGTGGCAGCTGGACAATAGGGGAGCCTGGGGTGCCACCCTACCAGGCAGTTAAATAAATATTGTGAATTATTTTAAAAAATATTATGAAATATTTAAAAATGAAATTGAACTTTATGACAATAATGTTACAGAGTATATGTTTATGTAATTTTATTTGCACAGGATCCATTGTGTAGAATGAATGAAAAGAAAAACGATTCATTTATTACTGCTGTGTTATTCTATGATGTAATTTCCTTGGGACGGTCAGACGTATTTTGATAAACTTTTGTTAAAAGTTTGGGTCCTAGCCAAATGGAAGAGATATAGCTGTATTCCAGTGCCTATTTAACGAATAATGTTTTTAAATAGAAATTCTACTCTCCATTTCATCAATAGTCATTTCTGGTCTCTAGACCCTCCCCTCCATCACTGTCGCCAGTTTTGTTAGGCCATCGTTTATCTGAACAGAGCGATGTGCAAAGTTTGGAAAATAGTGGTCGAGACGTGAACTAACTCATTTAAGTCTGTTAAAGCAACACCTACTGAGAGACTAATGCATAATCTAAAGCGTGACATGAAAGAATGGGGACCCGGCCAGACGAATATTAAATTACAACCGAAATCAGAGACAGAAGGCAGAAGGAGCGATTATATGATTTTTTTTTTTTCTTGGAGGCAGTTTAGTAAGCTTGCCTAAGAGCGTAGAGTGAGACAAATGCTCTGTTTTTTTTTCCATCGCCTGCTTTTCCCAACATCAGGATGGAATTTTGCATGGACAAGAACATGTTTGACCTATCTAAAACCCTTTGCTGAAAAAGCAGAAAAGCATTAACTTTCCGGGATCCACATGGCAAAATCACTCTATGTGGCCTTGTTTGGGAATGTTAACATTTCTTTCCAACTTCATGAATTCTAAAGATTAGGCATTCGTAATGACAATGTTGACAAAAACAAGCAGATCCTATGTGAAATATTAGATTGTGTTAAGTTCTGTGAACAAGTTCAACTTGCACTGCATGGCCATCATGAAGATAATGAATGAAGGTAAATGCTCAGAAAATCCCATGTGGTGCTTTGAGAGGATGGGTGAATTTTGTGCCATCAGTTTTTCACGAGCACCTGCTGAATGCCATTCACTTTGTTAAAGGGAACATTGAAGACTATACAGAATTAACTTCTTGACTACATAGTCTCGGGTTTGAGAGAGTGCATCATTGAAGAAATCAGGAGTGCAGATTTTGTTGCAATCCAGGCTGATGAAAGGAATGGATATTTCTACTCAGTGTCAGCTACTTCTTGGGGTCCACTACAGTGACAAAGCCCATCTTTCTCTTGACCCATTCATCCTTCAGTTTTCTATGTTACTTATCCTGATGAGGGTCACGGTTTTACTGGTGCTCATCTCAAGGCGAGAGGCAGGGTGCACTGGTCATTAACCAATCACAGTCTTTTGGCGCATCATGTCCGAAATGAATCTTTCATCATAGTTTGCTGTCTGCTGTTATACTAGAGTGGCTCCATCTATTCCTTATGTGTCTTGTAACACAACATACTTCGCCAATAAATCTGATTCTGATTCTGGTGTCCAAGAATTTATTTAATTATTAGTTTATTATTCTCCAAAATGCCACACCTGATTCCAATGCCTCATCACTTCTGGATATGCTGAGCTCCCTTCTCCCTGATCACCAGAAAAATGATCTCATTTTCCAACAATATGATGGTGCAGATATAATGAGAGTAGCCAAAGATGGTGTGAAAAAAAAACTTTCACAATTTATAAGGGCATACATACTTACTATGTCAATTACTATGCCCACCAAGGTTAACAAAACCTGGTGTTGAACACTCTAAAGATTGTAGAGATGATTGTGGACTTCAGGAGGCAACCTTCACCACAGCTGCCCCTTATGATGTCCAACTGTCTTGTGGCAACTGTGGAGACCTTCAAGTTCTTGGGAATTACAGTCTCAAAAGACCTGAGGTGGGAGATTAACATCAACTCCACCCTCAAAAAAGCCCAGCAAAGGATGTAGTTCTTGTGGCTTCTAAGGAAGCACGGTTTGTCACGCAAACGTCGAAGTCAGTTCTACACGGTGGTCATCCAATCAGTACTGTGTTCCTCCATCACAGTCTGGTTTAGGGCTGTCACAAAAAAGGACAAACTCCGACTGCAACGGACAATAAAAACGGCTGAACGGATAATCGGCACCACTCTACCCACTGTTGAAGACTTACACGCAACGCGAACTAGGTCCAGAGCAGGCAGGATTCTTTCAGATCCTCCACATCCTGGCCACCAGCTCTTCCTGCTCCTTCTGTTGGGAAAGCACTACAGATCAATGAAAATCAAAAGTAACAGACATTCGAACAGTTTTTTCCCCCTCTGGCAATTAAATCATTGAATTCTTGATCAGCAAATTTACTATTTTTTTGCCATGTGCTATGTTAGGACACTCACTCACATCCTGCTGGTCCAATCAGTATTAATAATATATATATATATATATATATATATATATATATATATATATAATATATATATATATATATATATGTGTGTGTGTGTGTGTGTGTGTGTGTGTGTGTGTTCTATTTTGCATAATTTTAAACTGCTCTCTTTGCACAATTGACATTGTGAACACACTTATTTGTATAGATTTTACATATTGCATGTCTTATAAGGAATAGTCCCGATAAACAGTAATGTCTCCTCTTCTTCGTTCCTGTTGCTTGGTTGTTCCTTGTTCTGTATGTCGCACCAGGGCAGTTCCGACTGCCGGAGAAAAATTTCTTGTGTTTTTACACACTTGGCAATTAAATCTGATTCTGATTCTGAAGTAAACCGCATATCATGCAGCAGGTGACTTCGCATATCCCAAAAGTGAGTAATTTCTTCTGAGACCCAGCCAGATTTTCTGCATGATGCTTAATAGCGTGGTGGATCACAGACAACCAAGAGCGAGCGTAGTGAGGTGGAACTTCCACAGCCAACCAGTGAACACTGTTTTTGAACACAAACAAGATGTGGTCCAGTGTTTTAGCTCCATCAGCGACCCTGGAGCATTTGATCCTACCAATGTAAGAGAAGCTTCAGGGTTTGTGAGATCACTCAAAGATGAAAGTTTTATCTTATTCTTGAAATTTTTCCATCTTATCATGCCTCATGTGGACATTCTCCATGTTCAGCTTCACAAGCAGACCATCACAATTATACTGCAGTTCACAGACAAGTTAAAAAAAAACATCAGGTCAATACATATTTATGTTGTGTTGTTTATTATTGACTTTGTAAAATTTGTAATTTGTAAAATCTGTATGATGCCTGGTCAACACTATTTTTTGTTTTACCTGGAAACTCAGCAGGGCAAGATAATGCAGAGACATTTAGCTCATTTAAAAGAAGTGAAAAGGCCAAGAAATATCACACACTGCGGCTAGGTGATCTTCAAATGATAGCTACAGAAGTGAACTACAAATTAAGTGTGTAATGTAATTCTTTACAATGTGCAGTATTACATTGTTTGTAACATATATTGCAACCAAGTGGGGGAAGATTAAATGATAGATGGATTGAAAGAGGGACATTGTTACACATTAATCATAAGTGAAGAATTAATAAAATTATGTAAAAAAAACATACAATTGCATCATTTCAGAGAAGTTTAAGGTCATTCAAATTTAAATAATGTTGCTTTTTGATATAAATATATTCCAACTATATTCTATCATATATATATATATTATATATTTATTTATTTATGTACAGAATTAGTGTAAAATGGAAATATGATTGTGATTCCCCCAGCATATATTTTTAAAAACAATATTTTATACAGAGTATATATGGCAGTGTTCAAAATAATAGCAGTCCAATGTGACTAACCAGCTAATATAATATATATTTTCAGTATATATTTTTTTGCAACATCGCAAACAAGTTACCAGTAGGTGCAGTAGATCCTCAGAAAACCAACAAGACTTAACATTTGTGATCTACACACTCTTATGGATGTGATCAATTTATTGAAAAGGGTATGTTAAAAAAATAGCAGTCTGTCATAGATTTTACAAACTGAAAACTATTTTGTACAAACCTTTTGTTTCTAGGATTTACCAATCGATTGAATCACTAAACTGATATTTAGCTGTGTGTCAGCATTTTTTTTTATAACCGCTTGACATCTGTGTGGCATGGAGCCAACCGACTTGTGGCACTTTTCAGGTGTTAATCCACTACTGTAAGATTCATTAACGATATTCCATGATTCATTTACATTTCTTGGTTTTGGTTCAGAAAAAGTGTTTTTGATATCAAACCAAAAAATTTCCATTGGATTAAAGTCTGGGGATTAGGCTGACCACTCAATGACATTAACTTTTTTGGTGGAATCCAGACTTTGCATGTTTACTAATGTGTTGGGGGTCATTGTCTTGTTGAAACTCCCATTTTAAGGGCATGTCCTCTTCAGCATAAAGAAACATGACCTCTTCAAGTATTTTGACATATGCAAACCAATCCATGATCCCTGGTGTACGATAAATAGGCCCAACACCTTGTAGGAGAAACATGTTCAGATTATGATGTCTGCACCACCATACTTCACTGTCTTCACTGTGTACTGTGGCTTGAATTTGAAGTTTTGGGGGTCGTCTCACAAACTGTCTGCAGCCCCTGGACCCAAATATAATAATTTTACTCTCATAAATCCACAAAATGTTCCTTCATTTCTCTTTAGGCCAGTTGATGTGATCTTTGGCAAATGGTAGCCTCTTCTGCACATGCCTTTTTCTTTGCAAAACATTACATTACATTGTTGTTATCTTCAGTGGTTTGAGTTCAAGGTGTCGATGGCTCTGGGGAAAAAGCTGTCCTTGAATCTGGTTATCCGTGTTTTGTGGGACCTGTACCACCTGCCCGAGGGCAACAGGTTAAACAGGTGATAACCAGGATGTGAAGAGTCTTTTGCAATATTAGTTGCTCTGCAGCAATAGCGGGAGTTGGCAATGTCCTCTAGGGAGGGCAGAGAGAAGCCAGTGATATTCTGGGCGCTGTTGACCACTCTTTGCAGAACTTTCCTGTCCGCTGCCGTGCATCCAGGATACCAAACCGTGATGCAGTAAGTGAGGATGCTCTCCACAGTGGTTCTGTTGAAGGCCTGCAGAGGCTTAGTTTCCAAGTTGTTCTTCTTTCTTCTTTCTTTCACTCAATCCCAATCTCGGAGATAGGGGAATGGGACCATGGGTGTAACTTCTCTGAGACTACCCGCTGTGTGATGATGACTCATCCAGGTCCCATAGGTGCTGGGGTGGTGCTGGCTGTCTCCTGGATCCACCGCTCTGGCTGCTGGTAGGGCCCCTTTGTTGCTCACTGGGCTGGCTTTCCCTCTCCTCTTTCTTCCCTGTGTCCCTTTGCTCCAGTACCCTGCGGGCTGTGGGGCCTGATGCAATTTTTTTTTTTTTTGTCCTTGCCTGGTCTGGGGAGGGAGTCCGCCTGTGGGCCGTTAGTGGCTAGAGGGATGCCATGTAGCAGTGTCATGTGCGTACGTGAGCAAAGTGCCCCAAAAAATACAGACAAAATACGAATACAAACACTGACATTGCATTTGGGTCCGGGCCCATGCCTTGTGCCCATAACAGTTTCAAATGTTTATAATCTGTTTTTAAATGCTTTTAATCATGTAAAACACATTGGGTTGCCTTGTACATGTGTATGTGTAAATACATTTGCTTCGTTTTGTTTTGCTTTGCTTTGAAAACAACCAGCATCTCTATTACGCCTTATAAATATTTGTTCATTCGCAAAACCAGCTATAATATCTGTAGTAGTGCAATTTTTAAACACTACTAAACACAATGACAAGTGATCTGTGGTGGCTATACATCTCTGGATCTCACCAGTTACCTTCATATCCATACATCCATATTCTGAGCTGCTTATTCCAGCTGTTATTGGGCAGGAGGAAATGTACATCCTGAACTGGTTGCCAGCTAATCGCGGGGTGCTTAGAGACCGTCAACAATCGCACTCACAATCACATCTAGGGGCAATTTAGATTATCCAATGAATGCATGCAATGTTTTTGGGATGTGGGAGGAAACTGGAGTGCCTGAAGAAAACCCACGCAGCCACAGAGAGAACATGCAAATTCCACACAGGCAGGACTGGGATTTGAACCACAGTCCTCAGAACTGTGAGGCCAACACTTTACAGCTGCCCCACCGTGCCACTCCTATTCATACAATCAAGTTTAATTCATCCATTTCATGGTGAGCTACGAAGTTAAGATTTGATTTCAGAATGATTTAATTAACTGACATTTAGCAGTTCAATCTCAGCATCTCCATTGTCGTATCAACAATACCCACGGCTGAAAAGAAGAATGTAGTCATTTTTGTGTAATGCAAAACGGGTATGTTTAAAGTATCATCTGTGATGGCCAGACACAGACCTACCAAGTGGTTATTATATGCTACGTAATTGTAAAGTATTGCCCTGTAAAGAAATTAAAGTAGTGATGGAATTAGTTATGTGTGGCTTGCTGTTGAATGCAATTTTTAAAAACTGATACTGGCATAAAAATCTAAATTTCACAACCAATAACAATCCAAAATTAAAAATGTAGAAAACGTGTTCAAAAATATTAATTGTTAAATAGTAACTACTAATCTTAAAGGTCTAATCCAGAGGTAGTGTATTTCATTTGTCTATCATACAAATGAGGCTAACATTTCATTTAAAATATTTTTTAAATTCTAAACACAACAGAAATGAATTAAATTAGCACCAAAGTCAGTCTCAAAAGTCAGTTCAAAATGTCACTTCGATTCGGCAAGTTCCGGTTCTCTCCGGATTCTAACGTCATGTCCAGGCAACCTTTAGCCAGACAGTAAAAAAGCTAGCAAAGATAGTGAGAAAGTGTGTTGCATACTGCTGTTTTGCGACAAACACTGGCGGAGTCAGATTACACGAATGGCTGAAAAACAAACGGATAGGCAAGATATGGACCAAGTTTGTGAAGACAAAGCGGGCGCATGTCATGATCCTGCCGCTTCATCACGAGCTGTGCGGCTGTGCTGATTGGGAGGCACACACGTGTGCCTCATGCGGCCTGATCATCCCCCGTATATATAGGACCCGGTGACGACTGGTCCTCTGCCAGTTCATTGAGCTTTATGTCCCGTTCCAGCACTCTCGTATTCCCGATTGATCCTGTGTGTACCGACCTCCGTCCGTTCTCTGACCAACCTTGTAAGCCTGACTCCTTGACACTTCTGTCTGCGTTGACGAATAATGCGTTATAAACAATGGACATTACTCTGATCAGATGAAATATTCCAAACTGAAAATCTGAATGAAATGTTTTTTGTTTTATCTTGTATAAAGCCAAGGCTACTAATGTGCTTGTCCCAACTATCCACTCATGCCTTTCACCAGACAATGAGAATTGTAACCCTAAACCTAAAAGACGAGCTCATGAAAACGAAATGTTGAAATGTTAGCAGTGGCATGTTCCCTGAAGTTTAGATTATTTGCTTGTTTTTCCAGAATAAAAAAACAGTAATGTATAATTCACTTGCTTACTGCCATGGTCATATCCACAATTGTCAGTTTAAACCCATTATCAGAAGTTGTGTATCTGATGTGGGGTCAAGTGAGTCCGAAGAACTGGCAGACATCATTAAAAATTGCCTATTTGAGCAAAGATGCGATGAAGCTATCTCCACTGGGCCAAACTTCAAGTATCGAAGGATACCACAGTGTTGTGAACAACTTTGCTCCCAAGATGTATCGCTTTGGATATGATGGGATGAGAAACCGGTAAATGAAAATTACTGAATTAGTCTGTAAGACATCAGTTAACTTTCAATTTTGTGTTTGATAGATTACGCTTAGCAGCACTTAATTTCAACGAGAATGTTCAATGGGCTCAAGCAAAAGACAAATCTGGCAGTTTGATCTTCAACGTAACCTTTCCAAAGGCAAAACAAGGGCATCACACAGTGAAGAAGATAATACAGGATTTTACATTTGGTGAGGTCCTCCCCCCAGCCCCACAAAAAAAAAAAAAAAAAAGCAGAACGATGCATAGAAAAACCCGATCAAAGTATAATATTGTAAGTATAATTACGCTGCAATAATATTAAACCTGTTAGATTGAGGCTAAAACTCAGTTGTTGACGTCACAAAGAAGATAGTTAAAATGTAAAGTAAGAACATTTATGACGTAAAGTTTATGTCAGGGCCACTCGAATACCTTGATGAAAATTTGACGTAGTCAAATGATTCCTCCATGGAAGTAGAATAACTTTGAATGCTAACAAGGCGAGTAACCAAGTTTTCAGAAAGACTCACTATGAGGCTTGCCACTTGCACATTTAACCTATAGGATGAAGGAGTAAAGCAGGACAGCAGTATCTGCATATGTATGAAGAAATGCAATTTCCATGTTTCAGGGTATGTGGAACATCTGTTAGAAGAGCTCCGTATCGTCTACGTGGCTGCGGACCTAACGACTTCCTCTGCTGACACCCAAGCACCATCACCTCTCTGCAGCCAGTACACAAAACCAAGCTAAAGTTGGCTATTCGGGATCATTTTTCAAGATTTTCAAACCAAAGCTGTTGAAATGTTGTGAAAATAAAAAAAAAAAAAAACTTACAAATTTCAAGAAGCCGATTTAAAAACTGTCCTGTTTGCAAAGCTGAAACTAAATTCTATCCTGATAGGACTTCAGCGGTAGTTTTATTAGTGTTACAAACGTCTGACGCATACTGATTAACCAGTCATGTTCCGTGACGCAAAAAAAGTAATGCATTAGTCTGGTCTGTTCAATAGTCATTTTCTCAATTTGTGTAAAAACCTCTGTAAATATGACTTCCATGGTGAATGCAAGGTGAGGTGGCATACTGTGGATTTGAACTCTCCAGCTCCTAATGACATTTTATGGAATGAAACAATATCATATTTAGCATGTGTATATACAAATGTTTATTGTTTAACATGTTGCTGGATTAAATCAGTCTTGACAAAACTGTCCTGAACAAATGATAGTTTCACCTTCACTGGTTTGTAAAAAAAATAACTTGGTTTTGAAACTTTATCAGTGCTGTTATACTTACAGATGCTTTGACAAATTTTTCAACCATGTCGCTTACTCTAATTAGAGTCAACTTGAAAGGCAAATTTTGCATCAGAACAACAAAAGACATTTTAGAGTCAAAACTGTCACATAATGCCAGCAATGGCCATCAATTATTAGTCCAGGATCAACACCCACGCTTTACTTTCATGCAAAGAAAAGGGTAATGTTCATTAGCTGGGCATAAATCCTGTGAGTACGGCATCATCTTCAAGTCCTGACGGTGGAAATTCTGCTCGGATTCTCTGCACAGCACAAGATGGTATAACAACCCTGTTGCTCTTGCCGAGAGGCCCCCAACACCACCTCACCAACTGTCTGTACGCCACATAGCTCTTTCTTTCATGTCCTTCTCCTGTGAAAGAATTTCTGCCATAATGGTATTGAAAGACATGCTAGCCTGTCTCGAATACAAATGGGTTTAAGCAAACTGGGTGAAAGCCTTCGTGGTTAACAATGCAAGCCAAGGCGGTTCCATCCAACTTCTGGGTGGTTTCTGTAATTTCCTTACAGCAGCGGCATTCTCTCTGGGAAGGCATTGGCTGGCAATTTCCACATTTACACCTGGGTAAAAAATATTATCAGTTTAAATAATGTTATTTGGTTTGTTTTAAGAACAAACTTGTATTTCATTACCATCTTTTGCTCGGCAAGACAAGGCTGAAATAATGCTGCTGTGGCGTAAAGACCTATCATTTATTCATTCATTATCTTCTGATTAAAGAGTGAAAACATGACATACTTGAATGTATGCAAAGCTACTTTAACAACAATTAAGAAATGGACAATGTTAAATTTATAACCTTATGTCTTTCTAATAAAGATACAAATACAAATTACATATTTCTATGTATATGGCTATTAGTTCAAACTACTGATCATTTAGTTTAAATAACGATAATCACTGGCTAAATGTAAGTGTGCTGTACTGTCCAACTCAGAGCATACTATAGATGTGACCTTTAAACGCAGAACAATACCAAAAGTTTAGATTTTTGTTTTACACCTACTCAGTCGCTAGCACAACAACAACAACAACAACAAACGACTGACTGTTGTGTGCAATCAGTATCAGACGTTTAAATGTGTTTGAATTTGATTATTTCGTCAACAAGGTGTATGTAGATTTCTTGAGGCACATACCAGTCTATGTTTTGGGTGTGAAGTTCCATGTCAAATTGGTCAGGTCTCGCCGAATCCTGTACTTGTGTTGCGTTCGTCGACTCCGGTTTGAACATACTTGTATGGTTGAATTACACCTGTTTTTCAAACGGGGGAAGCATTACAAAATTTCTCCTCTTGAGTTCCTATCTCCTCCACAGAGCAATCCATAAAAACGTCTATCTATATAAAAATGTCTATCTCATCGAGATCTCACTCGCAGCGTGTATGATTGTCTTTGTAGGAAGCCATTGTGTTTAATCAGAGGCATTCAGGTTCCAAAGAAAATGTGCACTTTGTGTCATGCTCCTGGCATCCTGCCCAGGCTGGGCATGGCCAGCCAATTAGTCGGCACACACCTGCACCCTGTTTTGGCTGATTACACCCGGTACTTATGGGACACGGGGGACAACTAGTCCTCCGCCAGATCGTTGATTCTCATGCCTCGTTCCCGCACTCCCGTATACCTGACCTAGCGTGTACCGACCCTCGCCTGTTCCCTGACCATCCTAGTAAGCCTGCCTCTTCTGATACTGCTGCTTTCATTCTGTCACAATGAGGCTCGAGGGCGGACCCAAATGCACGACTCCAGAGGCAAGCAGGTAGGGTACAGAAAGCCTTTATTTGGTCTGTGGTCAATGATCAGCGAATCAGTCAGGAAAAGCAGCAGTATACGGGAGTGCGGGAACGAGGCATGAGAATCAACGATCTGGCGGAGGACTAGTTGTCCCCCATGTCCTATAAGTACTGGGTGTAATCAGCCGAAACATGTGTGCCGACTAATTGGCTGGCCACGCCCATTCTGGGCAGGATCCCAGGAGCATCACACTTAGAGGCTAATTTATTTAATTTCTATTGTGTTGAGAATTATGTTTCTTTTTTATGAAATTTTAGCTATATTTGTATGACAGACAAATAAAATACATTTCGTCTGGATTCGTACTTTAATGCTCCTCCCCACCACCAGAGTCATCAACACAACATCCTATGCTGTCGAGCTACACTCTCTCCTACCACTACCTTACAGTCAGTAACCTCCTTCAAATTACATCGTCTGCACAAAATGTAATCCATCTGCATGCCTCTACCTCCGCTCTTGTAGATCATGCTATGTTCCTGTCTTTTCTGGAAAAAAATTGTTTACTACTGCCATTTCCATCTTTTTTTTAAAGTCCACCACCATTTGTCCCTCAAAGTTCCTTTCCTTACATACCCATAACTTCTTCATCACCCCTGTTTCCTTCACCAACATGCCCATTGCAATTATTGTCATTGTCCATTAATGGTGTGGAAGTTGTTAACCTGGGCCACGACCTATTCGTTTTGGAATTCTTTAGATGAATGCTCATATTTGATGGATGTTTCTTCAGGGCCACCGTCTCTAATCCATAGATCATGCCCGGCCTCACCACTGTTTTATAAACTTTGCGCTTCATCCTGATGGATACTCTTCTGTCACATAGAACACCAGACACCTTCTGCCAAATTCCACCACGCTTGGACCCGTTTCTTCCAACTTCTCAAACATAATTGAAGGTGTCATATCTGTTTATGAATGAATGCCATTTATTGTCATCATACAAACTGTATATTGAAATTGTAGAGCCTCTCCTGCTTTAGAGCATACACTAAAGCAAAACAAATAAAAATAGATGAAAATAAATAAAAATAAGAACACAAATAAATAAAATGAGAATATTCTCATCCAGAAGAAAAAAAGAGCGCAACAACAGATAGCATCTGACACATCTAACTTGGGAGGTGCCTGTATCTGTGAAATCCTTGAGTTTGCTAGAGTAGACAACCAATGTTTAATAAATCCAAAGTCAATTCAGCCTTACCTTTATTTCTGGAGCTTCCAATTCTACAACCACATATCATTTGTTTGTTCATGACTTTTAGCCAGTCACGTATCCATTTTCTATGCAAATTATTGCCTTTGGCTTTTCAAAGTCGGGCATGCACAACCTTTTTTCCATTTAAATGTCTGAGGTCTGACTTAGATGACTGGTGTGTGACAACACGATATATTGCATGCAGTCATTTGCCTACAAAGTAATTGTATTTTGCGATTCAGTCAGTTTTACATTTCTATGTGCAATCATTTTCCATTTTCAGTGTGCACTCACATTGATGTTCCAAAGTCACCTGAATTTGGATGAATACACGAGGGCCCAGGAGTAACCTAAATGGTACAAGCTCCTCACAGTCTTTCTCTTGAAATACTGTAGTTCACCCTCCCTCCTGACCTTTTTGATATGCATGGACACTTTGTTATGTGGGAGTGTAAAATGACGTATGGTCATCCTGCAGCTCTGTCTATTTGTCACTGCCGATATTATATGATTGAGTAAGAAAGAGGGTGATATGTTGACAGTTTGCATCGATGAAAAGTGTTCAAAGATTAATGGGCTGCTCTTTGAGAAGGACACATGCACTCAAGGGAACCTGCATCAAACGACAATCTTCTTCAGAACAAACCTGAAGATTCTATAAAAGGTGTTGCTTGCCACGCAAGGTTATGTGACAAAAGGTCAAATGAAACTTTAGTGCACATCAAAAATGGAATGATAGGAAATATTGTCCACATTGTGGCTCTTTTGCTTTGAGTGCCACGCTGATACCAACCTTGCCTGGCTACTCACATGTTACCCTGAAGATTCTTTTTTTTTTTAAACAATTTCAAATAGCCATCCATTTTCTGAGTCTTTTATCCACACAATAATCGCAGGAGTGCTGGAGCCAATCCCAACTGTCATCAAGCAGGAGGCAGGGTACACCCTGAAAAGGGTTTGCCAGCCAATCGCAGCGCACACGGAGACAAAAAATGGCACTCAAAATTACACTGAGGGGCAATTTAGAGCCTCCAATAGATACTTTTCACGTGACATCATGAGTCACATGACTTAAGTTTACAACCCCTACTAGACAGTAAAACGACAATACAACTCGCGTTTTTTAGTGATCTTTTTGTGAATATTGGCTTGCTTATAAACGTGTTACGCCCTTTTCATCATGGTATTTCATTGTGTGGCTTATGGTTGTAAGAACAGACAGATAAAGGTCTGAAACTTCAGGCATTGTTTACCTTTTGCTGGGCATTCAGCTAATTTACTGTGGTACCCTCCACACTTTTTACATATCTTTACAGAGGTCTTTGGTCTATCTGTCACGACCCATCGGAACAAAGGTAGGACCCAAATGCAGGATTCGGGAGATGCAAGGTAGTTCGGGGAAAAACGTTTATTATTAGAAGGTCGGGGATCGGGCAGGCAGTCAGATGCAGCAGCGGTAGTTGGGATGTCGGGTGTAGAGGGCAGGTCAGCGGGCAGGCAGTAGTCGGTACACGGGAGAACGAGCAAAGCAGGCAGGAGTATCAAGGGAGTCAGGCTTACGGGGTCGGTCGGAGAACAGGCGAAGGTCGATACACACGGGTTGACGATCAGGGATACGAGAGTGCTGGAACGGGGCATGAACCTCATCGATCTGGCCCTGGACTAGTCGTCCCCATGGTCCTATATACACTGGGGCCAATTGGCCAGAATGAGACGCAGGTATGTGCCTCCCAATTAGCGGGACCGCACGGGCTGGAGCGGCAGGATCATGACAATGTTAGTCACTTGTGTCAAAGTTATGTGTGTGTAATATATATCTGTCCTCCAGTATGAATAAGAATACCACAAAGAGGGTCGGTCGGAGAACAGGCGAAGGTCGGTACACACGGATTGACGATCAGGGATACTTGGGTGCTGGAACGGGACATGAACCTCAACGATCTGGCCGAGAACCAGTCGTCATCGGGGTCCTATATACACAGGGGATAATCATTCCGCATGAGGCGCAGGTGTGTGGCTACCAATTAGCACGGCCGCGCGGGCACATACACAGCCCGGGCTGGAGCGGCAGGATCATGACACTATCAATATGCCTATTGGCACCCGGCCCCTGGCTGTGTAACTTTTCGCGGACACTCAGTGAGTTGGTAGCGGAAAGTATGTGGTCTCTGACCTTCTCATCGCTGTTTGCATAGTTAGAGTTTTTAACCAACACCTAGAGTTCTGACACAAAGTGCTCACATGACTCACAGTTACCTTGCGCCTTATCGTGAAACTTATACCTAGCAAATATGGGGTTTGTTTTTGGAGTGGGGTAACCAGAGAATTTTTCGTAATAAGTTTTTGGCAAATTATCTTCATCTCCAGTCAGTGTCCATGTATTGCCGACATCCCGTCCTTTATCTCCGACCCACAGCAGGAGGAACTGCACTCTTCAGCTTCGTTTTCAAGCAGTCCTGTGAACATGACTTTGGCGTGTTGCTTGAATCTCTGCCACGCATCTGGTAAACTGGATGAGCCCCAGTCCACCCGAGGGCTTGGAACACTGAACGTACACTTCCATTGTGGTCAATTCGTGGTTGTTTCTGTTTTTTTTTCCCCCCGAGCTGTTTTATTTTTTTTTTCGTGAGTCTGTGTTTATACTACCGTCACTCTGACATCATGTTATGATCTTGCTGTCATGTTATTGAATAACGGAGATGTGAGTCCAACTGTACTTTTTAACGTGGGTGATATTTATTTCGCTTACCCCACCACAACCTCTCCAACTCACTTCCTTATGGTCCTGTCTCGTTGCGCCCCGCTGACGTCGACACAATCACAATTACACCACATTTGCTATATACGAGCAGTAGTATAGCTCAATCTAATAATAACAACACAATACTTGCTCCCGAATTTCACACGTGGCTTCTTTCTTTATTCGTCCCTCCAGCACAAGTGCCTCAATCACCTCTGGTTACAGTGTTCATTTGTCTAAGGACTTTCAAGATAAAAGATGAAACGATAACCGTAGCCAAAACATTACAGTATACACTTATCTCTTCCTAGCCATGATATGTAGACACGAGCTTGCCGTCCAAAATGGCGTTGTAAACAAAAAACACGTGGTCGGCGTGACTTCAATGAAAAGTATCTATTGATGCATGTTTTTGGGATTTTGCACAGTCCCCTAAACCAACAATAAAATGCCTTATACTCTAAGATTCTTTAAAGGGCCACTGTCATGAAATGCATGATTTTTTAGTATGTTATTAATGAAAAAACGGCAGCCGACATGGAACCATGCATTTTTTCACCACAAAACATGATTTTGACGAATACAACTTTTTGTAACTCCTGCCATAAAAATCCTCTCGAGGGATTTGTTTTCGAGAAGAAGCAGGAAGTGACGTACATGGCGGGACCGCCCTCAAGTGGACTCGTTTGTTTCTATTAGTTTTACCTCCGGGAAGGTAGCTTGTTGTTCCTTCGTATTAGCCAAAATCCTGACTCGTTGCATTGCTGGAAATTGCTTGAACTCTCGGAAGGATGGATTTGCCCTTCATAAGTTTGCAAGAGACCCGGTTCGTCGTGAAAAATGGATTGCACGGGTGCAAAGGACAAGAGTTTCATGGGTTCCAAATGATAGGTAGATGTGTATACAGCTACTAAAAAAAAATAATAGTTTGGGGCAGACCACGTAATCCGTCTCTCATAAAATAAAATATCTGCGTACGTATGACAGGGGTGCTAAATGTGTCGATGTGGGCATCGGATGACTTCTGCGTCGGCTCGCCGGCGAAGGCTGCCGTTCGGCCTGGCCGGGGTGGCTTGTCGCGGCGCCGGGCCGCGATGGCTCTTCTTTGCCACGGAAGTGGATCGGACGGGGAGGCGGTTTAGCCGTGACCGCATATCATTTCAATATGGTTCAAAACAATTGGGTAATATTGCCCCGGTACCTTCACTTGGTTGTGTGATGTTC
This sequence comes from Syngnathoides biaculeatus, assembly GCF_019802595.1. NCBI lineage: Eukaryota > Metazoa > Chordata > Actinopteri > Syngnathiformes > Syngnathidae > Syngnathoides > Syngnathoides biaculeatus. The sequence continues at coordinate 23,218,893 of NC_084651.1, forward strand.
TCTTCTTTGAAAAGAGCTTCCATGTCAGAAGGGCCATGTCCCATAGTAGGGGCCACAGCGTGTTTTCAATGGCGAATGTTCCGGGATGACGACCGACAGGAGATGTAGCCAATATGGCGACCGCTTGGATGTCTCATGACACTTCCGCAACTTTGCGCATGGATGACGCCCTCGCCGCTCATATTTATTTTTTCGTGTAGACATTGAATTGAATAATGTTATATGTATTTTTCATCTCACTATTAATAATAGAATGTTTATCGGGATGAAACTTGACCTTTAAGTTCACTCACAAAGATGCAAAGGCATATTTTATTGTCACAAACAAATGATTTCTGAGTGGAACCCCTCAAACAAAGGTTTTTTTTTCATTTTTGTTTTATTTTTAAAGAAGACGGTAATTTATTGGCTGCTTCTGTTGGGGCTTCAGTTTTTATTGTGAGGCCACTCAAAGCCAACAGAAAAGGTGACAGAATAAGGACACTGTGTATCCTTGCTTCTGAAGGCCTATCACAGTCAGTTCAGCCAGAGTGAAGCGAAAGCAATGTGCTGTAACCAACCCCAACACAGCACAACAAAGCAATTGCAAGACAGATACGAAAAGATGACTACAAGGTATTATTTCTGCAGAAATACCAGTAGTTCTTATAGATTACTCACCCTGGTGGCAAGCAATTGATCCATTCTAACTGTCCCTTTCAGAATAGTCCTGCGATTGACTGGCAATCAATCCAGAATGTTCAGTTCACTGGAACAGACTCCATCTCCCACAGTGAGCCTGATATGAAGAATGGGTGGATTTAATTCTCCAAAACCGAGACAATATGACACACTGTAATTAAGCAAGACATTCACATAAATCCACCCTAATTCCAATCAAGTTGAGACATTGTGTTAAACAAATAAAAACAGAATACAAGGATTTACAAATCATCTTCAACCTATATTTCATTCAATATACCACAAAGACAAGACATTCGATATTGAAAATGATAATTTATTGTTTTTAGTAAATAATCATTAACTTGGAATTTTATGGATGTTCCCAAAAAGCTTGGACAGGATCATGTTAACTCTGTGTTACTTCACCTTTGATTTTAACAACATATAATAAACAGCTTTGTATGTGGAATTATTTCTCATTCTTGCTTGATGTACAACTTCAGCTGTTCAAACCATCCTGGGTCTCCGTTGTCGTATTTTACTCTTCATAATGCGGCACACATTTTCTGTGGGAGAGAGGTTTGGACTGCAGGCAGGTTAGTCGAGTACCCACATTCTTTTACCACGAAGCCACGCAGTTGAAACACGTGCAGAATGTGGTTTGGCATTGTCTTGCTGAAATAAGCAGGGGTGTTCATGAAAAAGATATTGCCTGGATCACAGCATACAATTTTCTAAAACCTCTATGTATCATTCAGCAGTAATGCCTTCACAGATGTATCAGTTACCAAGCCCACTGGCACTAACATAGCCCCAGACCATCACAGATTCTGTCATGCTCCGGGCTTCCTGCCCAGGCTGGGCTTGGCCAGCCAATTAGTCAGAGCACACCTGCACCGTGTTACAGTTGATGACGCCCAGTATATATAGGACTTGGGGCACGACTTGTCCTCCGCTAGATTGTTGTCCTTGTTGCCTCGTTCCCGCACTCCTGTTTGCCTGACTTCTGCTCTCCGTGCACCGACCCACGCCTGTCCACTCACCACCCTCGTAAGCCTGCCGTACTATTACTTCTGATTGTTTGGACTGTCTGCCTGATCCTAGACCTTGGACCGAATAAATGTTTCCTCTGCACTGTCTGCTTGTCTCTGGAGTCGTTCATTTGGGTCCACCCTCGTGCCCCGTTCGTGACAGAACGATCTAGCCTAAACATGGACCCAGCCGACTCCGAAGCCATCCACCGTGCGCTGCAAGTTCAGGGCAAGTGCCTGGTCAAGCAAGAGGCTGCTCTCCAGGTAACTAACAAGAGGCTCCATGAGATCTGCACCTGGCTGGAGCCGTGGCTAACCTCCCAGGCTAGCGTGGTTGCCACGCCAATGGTGGCCACTCCACCGGTACCACCATTTCCGCCCGCACCGTTCTCCACGGAGCTCCCCTTTAGTGGCGTTACCCCACTCTCCCGACCGGAACGATTCTCAGGTGACTCGGGGAACGTCAAGCCTTTCCTCGTTCAGTGCGATCTCCATTTTGAACTGCAAGCGGCCGCTTTTCCCACGGACCGCTCCCGTATCGCCTTCGTCATCTCCCACATGACGGGGAGGGCGGAGGCGTGGGCCACTCCCGAGTGGAGTCGTAACTCGGAGATCTACCGTTCATGGACGAGGTTCGTCTGCGCACTCACCCAGGTTTTCCAGTACGCGGCTCCGGAACGCCAGGCGGCGTCCTCGCTCATGACGATTCGTCAAGGACGTCGCTGGGTGTATGACTACGCCATTGAGTTCCGAATCTGCCCCGCCGAGAGTCGATAGAACGAGGACGCCCTGCACGACGCCTTTTTCCAGATCCGGGGTCTCCTCGTCGCTGTAGATCTTCCTCCCTCGCTGGACGCACTCATCGCGTTGGCCCTCAAGGTTGACAAGCGACTAGTAATGGAGGATCAACTAGCCGTGATGACTGAGGGAGAGGGGGAGGGGTCCAGTCCGGCTGCCGCCCGGTCGTCCACTGCTGAACCCACTCAGGTGGAGGGTCTCGACGGGCCAGTGGAAGAGCGTCTGCGCCAGGGACGGGAGGGGCACTGTTTTTACTGCGGGCGTTTGGGACACTTGATCGCCCGCTGCCCAATTCGACCAGAGCACTCTGACATCAGGATCTCTACTCCGGTGAGTGTGCGGTATACCGCGCCGGGGTCAGGGAGGTCCCTTCTTCACCTCACCTTGGGAACGGACTCCCGTTCATGCACTGTGACGGCTTTCATAGATTCTGGGTCGGACACAAACCTGATAAATCCCCGTGTGGTCGAGGAGCTGGGGGCAGCAACTTTCCCCACGCAACGACTTCGTCACGTCTATGCTGCCAACGGCAAGTTCCTTTGTCGGGTTATACATCGCACTCAGACGCTACGTATGAGCTTTCCGGATGCTCACTTGGAGCGTATTAGCTTTCATGTCTTCAACGCACGTAGTAGCGACATCATCCTGGGCAGCCCGTGGCTCAAAGAACATAACCGCACATAGATTGGACCACGGGTCAGATCAAGACTTGGGGAGAGGACTGTCTCAGTCGCTGTTTCGCTGTCCAGGAAGACAAGGGTATTCAAGTCGCGCCGGTTCGGCTAACAGAACCTAGTACCGCCCCGGAGCTGACCGCGGTGCCCTCCTGCTACCATGACCTACGGGAGGTCTTCTCTGAATCTAAGGCAAAGTCTCTGCCAGGCACCTCTCCTCCCAGAGGGAAACTGTTCTCGTTAACAGGACCAGAGCATCAAGCCATGAGGGACTACATCGAGGACTCGCTGGCAGCCGGACTCATTCGCCCCTAATCCTCACCAGCCGGTGCAGGGTTTTTTTTTTTGTCAAGAAGAAGGACTCCACGCTGCGACCCTGCGTCAACTACCGAGGACTGAACGACATCAGGTACCCTTTGCCGCTGATCGCTACAGCATTCAAACTCCTTCAGGGAGCCCGGATCTTCACCAAGCTCGACTTGCGGAGCGCTTACCATCTGGTGCGGATTCGGGAAGGGGATGAGTGGAAGACGGCGTTCAACACCCCCACAGGGCACTATGAGTATCTTGTGATGCCTTTTGGACTGAGAAACGCCCCGGCCATCTTTCAAAACTTCATTAACGACGTGCTTCGGGAGTTTCTGAATAGATCTGTCTTTGTATACCTGGATGACATTCTCATCTTTTCAGCAGACCTAACCTCTCACATTCAACAAGTCAGAGGTGCTCCGGCATCTGCAGCAGCACCAATTGTACGTGAATATGGATAAGTGTGAGTTCCATCGGGCATCCGTGTCCTTCCTGGGCTTCGTCCTGGCTGAGGGAGAGATACGGATGGACCCCGGGAAGGTCGACGCGGTGCTGCGGTGGCCTACCCCCGCCAACAGGAGGGACGTACAGAGGTTTTTGGGATTTGCCAATTTCTATAGGAAATTCATAAGGAACTTCAGTTCCGTGGCCGCTCCTCTGCATTTGCTCACCTCACCACACACCAACTTCGCGTGGTCCGGGACCTGCCAGAAGGCCTTCAGCTGGCTAAAGCCAAGTTTCACTACTGCGCCCGTTCTCATTGTTCCGGACCCAGATAACCAGTTTTTGGTGGAGGTGGATGCATCTAATTCAGGAGTCGGAGCAGTCTTGTCGCAGAGGAGTCCCAGGGACGGAAGGATCCACCCGTGCGCGTTCCTGTCTACGAAGCTGACCCCGGCAGAGAGGAACTATGACGTGGGAGATCGGGAACTGCTGGCGGTCAAGAGCGCGTTGGAGGAGTGGCGCCACTGACTGGAGGGCTCGCAAGTACCGTTCGTTGTCTTCACGGACCATAAGAACCTTGAATACCTGAAGTCTGCGAAGAGGTTGAACGCCTGTCAGGCCAGGTGGGCCCTGTTTTTCATCCGCTTCCGCTTTACGGTGTCCTTCCGCCCAGGCTCCAAGAACGGCAAGCCGGATGCACTCTCGCGGATCCACGAGGGAGGGCGCACGGGTTCAGAAGCCGCTACTATCCTGCCAGCGGCATGCTTCGTGTCTGGCTTCACCTGGGCGGTCGAGTCGCGGGTGAAGGAGGGCCTGGGAGGGACGCCGCCGCCTGCGGATTGTCGACCGGGCCGCCTTTTCGTCATTCCATCTCAGCGGGGAAACGTCATCAACTGGGCCCATACCAACAAGACAGTCTGCCACCGGGTATGGCGAAGACGCGTTCAGTGGTCGAACAAAGGTTCTGGTGGCCTAACCTCAGCAACGACGTAAGGGAGTTCGTCAATGCCTGCCCGGTGTGTGCTGCCAATAAGACTTCCCGCCTACGGCCTGTTGGTGAGTTGTGACCCCTGTCCATCCCCTTTTGTCCGTGGTCGCACATCGCGCTGTACTTCATCACCGGCCTGCCGCCTTCACAAGGGAACACAGTGGTGCTGTCCGTAGTGGACCGTTTCTCCAAGATGGTCCACTTCGTGCCGCGTCCGAAGATCCCGTCGGCCAAGCAGACAGCCCAGCTGGTGTTAGACGAGGTCGTCCATTACCACGGGCTACCCCAGGACATCGTTTTGGAGAGGGGTCCGCAATTCAGCGCCCGTTTCTGGAAGGAATTCTGCAACCTCATCGGCGCTTCAGCTAGTCGGACATCTGGTCATCACCCGGAGTCTAATGGCCAGACTGAGAGGATAAATCAGGAATTAGAGACCGGTCTTCGATGTCTGGCATCCAGGGACCAGAGCACATGGAGCCAGCACATCAAGTGGGTGGAGTATGCCCACAATTCTCTACCCTCCGCCTCAACAGGTATGGCTCCACTCCATGTCGTGCATGGCTATCCTCCGTCCCTGTTTCCTCCACTGGTCACAGACTCCGCGGTCCCGTCGGTCCTGGCCGTGGTGCGATGCTGCAAACGGACCTGGGAAGCAGCTCGTAGGACACTGCTGCGCATGAGCAGCGCCTACAAGGCCGCAGCGCACCGCAAGAGAAGGGCCGCACCAGAGCTCAGAGTGGGACAGCGAGTGTGGCTCTCCACCAAAGATCTCCCCCTGCGGACGGAATCCCGCAAACTTGCTCCCAGGTTCGTTGGCCCGTTCCCGATTTCCAAGATCATTAACCCGGTCGCCGTCTCGCTCAAACTGCCCAGGTCGATGAAGGTGCACCCTACGTTCCACGTCAGCAGACTTCGCCCGAATCGCACTTCGTGGCTGGCTCCTCCGGTCAAGCCGCCCCCGCCCCTCCGCATGGTCGACGGTGGGCCGGTGTATACTGTGCGCCGGTTGCTGTCTTCCCGCCACAGAGGAAGGGGGGTCCAGTACCTGGTGGACTGGGAGGGATATGGCCCGGAGGAGCGCTCCTGGATCCCCTCCCGCTTCGTCGTAGACCGCTCCCTCATCAGGGACTTTCACGCGGCTCACCCTGATGCTCCTGGGCCGTCCAGAGCAGGCCGTTGGGGGGGGGGGTATTGTCATGCTCCGGGCTTCCTGCCCAGGCTGGGCTTGGCCAGCCAATTAGTCAGAGCACACCTGCACCGTGTTACAGTTGATGACGCCCAGTATATATAGGACTTGGGGGACGACTTGTCCTCCGCTAGATCGTAGTCCTTGTTGCCTCGTTTCCGCTCTCCTGTTTGCCTGACTTCTGCTCTCCGTGCACCGACCCACGCCTGTCCACTGACCACCCTCGTAAGCCTGCCGTACTATTACTTCTGATTGTTTGGACTGTCTGCCTGATCCTAGACCTTGGACCGAATAAAGGTTTCCTCTGCACTGTCTGCTTGTCTCTGGAGTCGTGCATTTGGGTCCACCCTCGTGCCCCGTTCATGACAGATGCTAGCTTTTGGACTTTGCGTCAATAACAGTCTGCATTGTTCTTTTTCTCTTTGGCACATGACGTCCTCAATTTCCAAAACAATTTTAAATGTGGACTCGTCGGAGGACCAATGAACACTTTTCCACTTCGCATCAGTTCATCTGAGGTGACCTCTGACCGAGAAGCTGGCGGTGTTTCTGGCTGTTGTTGATAAATATCTTTTATTTTGCATAGGACAGTTTTAAGTTCCACTTGCAGATGTTGCACCAAACTTCTTTGACTGACATTGATTTTCTGAAGTGTTCCTGAGCCCATGTGGTGATATCCTCTACACACTGACGATTTTGATGCACTGCCATTTAAGGGAGTGAAGGTCAAGGGCATTCAAGGTTGGTTTTTGGTTTAGCTACTTTCATGCAGTGATTTCTCCTCATTCTTTGAACCTTTGATGACATTATGGACTGTAGAAATCCCTAAATTCCTTGCAATCGTACATTGAGGAATATTGTCCTTTAACTGTTCCACTATTTTCTCATGGACTTGTTGACAAAGAGGTGAACCTTGCCCCATCTTTGCTCGTGAATGAATCAGCAATTCAGGAAATCTTTTATGTCCAATTACAGCACCCACATCTTCCCAATTAGCCTGTTTACCTGTGCAATGTTCCAAACAGGTGTATGATGAGCATTCCTCAACTTTCTCACTCTTTTCTGCCATCCGACCCAACTTTTTTGGAATATGTCACAACCATAAAAATCTACAGTGAAGAAAATAAGTATTCGAAAACCCTGCTATCTTGCAAGTTCCACTTAGAAATCATGCAGGGGTCTGAAATTTTCATCGTAGGTGCATGTCCACTGTTAGAGAGATAATCCATAAAGAAAAATCCAGAAATCACCATGTATGATTTATTTGTGTGATACAGCTGCAAATAAGTATTAAAACCTGTCTATCAACTAGAACTCTGACCCTCAAAGATCTGTTAACTCGCCTTTAAAAGTCCACCTCCACTCCATGTATTATCCTGAATCAGATGAACCTGTGTCAGGTCGTCGGCTGCATAAAGACACCTGTCCGCCCCATACAATCCGTAGGACTCAAAATTGTAACATGCCCAAGACCAAAGAGCTGTCCAAAGACACCAGAGACAAAATTGTACAACTCCACACGGCTGGAAAGGGCTACGCAGAAATTGCCAAGCATCTTGGTGAAAAAAGGTCCACTGTTGGAGCAATCTTTGAAAAATGGAAGAAGTAACATGATGGTCCATCTCAATCGGATTGGAGCCCCATGCAAGATATCACCTTGTTTGGTCTCAGTGATTCTTAGAAAGTTGAGGAATCAGCCCAGTGCTACATAACAGACCTATGTCAATGACCTGAAAAGAGCTGGGACCACCGTTTCCAAGGTGACTGTTAGTAATGCACTAAGACGTCATGCTTTGAAATCATGCATGGCATGCAAGGTTCCTCTGCTTAAACCAGCACATGTCAAGGCCTGTCTTAAGTTTGCCAATGACCATTTGGATGATACAGAGGAGTCATGGCAGAACGTTTGGTGGTCAGATGAGACCAAAATTGAACTTTTTGGTCATAATTCCACTAACCGTGTTTGGAGGAAGCCGAATGATGAGTTCCATCCCAAGAACACCATCCCTACTGTGAAGCATGGGGGTGGTAGCATCATGCTTTGGGGGTGTTTTTCTGCACATGGAACAGGATGCCTGCACTCCATTAAGGAGAGGATGACCGCAGCGATGTATTGTGAGATTTTGGGGAACAACCTCTTGCCCTCTGTCAGAGGATTGAAGATGGGTCGTGGCTGAGTCTTTCAACATTACAATGACCCGAAGCACACAGCCAGGAAAACTAAGGAGTGGCTCCATAAGAAGCATATCAAGGTTCTGGTGTGGCCTAGCCTAGACGAAGTAGTCCTGAGCATCCCCGAGAGAGAGAGAGAGAGAGAGAGAGAGAGAGAGAGAGAGAGTTGTGATTGGTGCATATTTCAATGGACATGTTGGCGAAGGAAACAGGGGCGATGAAGAAGTGATGGGTAAGTACAGCATTCATCAAAGGAACTTTGAGGGTCAGATGGTGGTGGACTTTGCAAAAAAAGGATGGACTTGGCAGTGGTGAACACTTATTTCCAGAAGAGACAGGTACATAGAGTCCCCTATAAGAGCGGGGGTAGAAGCACACAGGTGGATTATATTTTGTGCAGATGATGTAATCTGAAGGAGGTTACTGATTGTAAGGTAGTGGGGGGGGGGTGTAACTCAACAGCATAGGATGGTGGTATGTTGGATAACTCTGGTAGTGGGTAGGAAGATTAAGAATAAAGAAAGAAATTCAGGTGGTGGAAGTTGAGGAAGGAAGAATGTTGTGTGGCCTTTCGGAAAGAGGTGAGACAGGCTAGAGATGGACAGGAAGAACTCCCAGAAGACTGGAATACTACTGCCAAGGTACTCAGAGAGGCAGGCAGGAGAGTACTAAGGGTGCCTTCTGGTAGGAAAAGGGAGAAGGAGACTTGGTGGTGGAAACCCAAAATATCATCCAAGTCAACCAAGGAAAGAGATTAGCGATAGAAGAAGTGAGACATGGAGAGGACTGAGGAGAGGCGGAAGGAATGCACTGAGATGCGACGTAGGGCGAAGTTAGAGGTGGCGAAGGCTAAAGTACAGGGATATGACGACATGTACACCAGGTTGAATACGAAAGAAGAAGAAAAGGATCTCTACAGGTTGGCCAGACAGAGGGATAGGGATGGAATGGATGTAAAGCAAGTCAAGGTGATTAAGGATAGCAATGGAAATATGTTTACTGGTGCCAGTAGTGTGCTAAGTAGATGGAAAGAGTACTTTGAGAAGTTAATGAATGAAGGAAATGGGAGAGAAGGTTGAGTGGAAGAGGCAAGTGTGAATGACCAGGAAGTGGCAATCATTAGTAAGGGGCAAGTTAGAAAGTTACTGAACAGAATGAAAAATGGAAAGACAGTTGCTCCTGATGACATACCAGTGGAGGTATGGAAGCAATTTGGAGAGGTGGCTGTGGAGTTTTTGACCAACTTATTCAATAGAAGACTAGCGGGAGAGAAGATGCCAAAAGGATGGAGGAAAAGTATCCTAGTCCCCAATTTTTAAGAACAAAGGAGATGTTCATAACCGCGGAAACTATAGAGGACTAAAGACGATGAACCACACAATGAAGTTATGGGAAAGAGTAGTGGAGGGTAGACTCAGGACAGAAGTAAGTATCTGCAAGTATCTGCAAGCAACAGTCTGGTTTCATGCCAAGAAAGTGTACCAGAGATGCATTATTTGCCTTGAGGATGTCCGTGGAAAAGTACAGAGAAGGTCAGAATTTAAGGTGGAAGTGGTACTGCATCAGGGATCCGTGCTGAGCCCCTTCCTGTTTGCGGTAGTAATTTATAAGCTGACAGATGAAGTTAGACTTGAACCCCCTTGGACAATGATGTTCGCAGATGATACTCTGATCTGCACTGAAAACAGGGAGCAGGTGGAGGAATAAGAAAGATGGAGCCATGCACTGGAAAGGAGATGAATGAAGATTAGCCGAAGTAAAACAGAATATATGTGCATGAATGTGAGGGGCGGAGGAGGAAGAGTGACACTCCAAGGAGAAGACATAGCGAGGGTGGACGACTTCAAATACTTGGGGTCAACAATACGAGGCAATGGAGAGTGTGGTAAGGAAGTGAAGAAACATGTCCAAGGGGGGTGGAACAGTTGGCGGAAGATGTCTAGTGTTTTATGTGACAGAAGAGTCTCCGCTACGATGAAGGGCAAAGTTTATAAAACAGTGGTGAGGCCGGCCATGATGTACAGATTAGAGACGATGAAATTGAAGAAACAACAGGAAGCAGAACTGGAGGTAGCAGAAATGAAAATGCTGAGGTTCTTGCTTGGAGTGAACAGGTTTGATAGGAATCAGAAATGAGCTCATCAGAGAGACAGTCAAAGTTGGATGTTTTGGAGACAAAGTTAGAGGGAGCAGAATTAGATGGTTTGGGCATTTTCAGCGGCGAGAGAGTGAGTATATCGGTATAAGGGTGCTGAGGATGGAGCTGCCAGGCAAAAGAGTGAGAGGAAGACCAAAGAAAAGGTTGATGGATGTCGTGAGGGAGGAGATGAGGACAGTGGTTGTTTGAGAGTAAGATGCACGTGATAGGCTTAGATGAAAAAAGATGACACGCTGTAGCGGCCCCTAACGGGACAAGCCGAAAGGAAAAGAAGAAGTTCAAATACTTATTTTCTTCACTGTAAGTTCATGATTATTTGCTCAAACAATAAAGTTAATCAGTTTGAACATTAAATATCTTGTCATTGTAGTGTATTCAATTAAATATGGGTCTAATGTAATTTGCAAATTATCGTATTTTGTTTTTATTTATGTCAAACACAGCACCCCAACTTCATTGGAAGTGGGATTTTGTAAACAGCCACTGAATCATGTTCTTAATTCAAATGCTCTAAAAGGACTCCACCGGTGGGAAACCATCCATTTTGAAACAAAGCCACGTTAATGAATCTGTCAAAAAAGGTTCATGAACACTGAATGTCAGAAAGCTGGACAGGGTTTGCAGACTGGAACGAGGCTGAATGAGAAAGGGCTGCAAAAGCAGATGTATGGACATTTTTAGCAGGCATGAAAAAAACCCTTGACCATAAGGAGATAGCAAATCCAGTCATGAAGTAGTAATATCGGCAGTAACTTTCAAAGTATCTTTACCACACTGACTGAGGTAAAATTAAGGGTCTATGGAAAGTGATTTTTTTTTTTCCAACAGGCAGGAGGCAGGGTACACCCTGAACTGGTTGCCAGCCAATCGGAGGGCACTTGGGGACAGATGACAGTTGCACTCACAATCACACTAAGGGGCAATTTAGCGTGTACAATTATAATGTATGGAATGTCTAATTTCTAACACAAATTATTTTATCTAGATGAAAATATATGTTCAACTGTACCATAAAATGAATAACCTTTTTTATGTTTTTCCAAGAAATACATGATTGTGAATTAAAGTCCACGAACTTTGATCTAGTTTCCTGTGTCTGAAAAACGCATGTGGCTGACCTCTGACGCCACTTCATGTAATCACATCGTACTGCATATAGTTTCTCATACAACCACAGGCAAATCCATCGCGCTGTACAATGAACGGCTGGGTTGTCGCGTACCTATTTACTAAGTGGACAGCGTTCGCATAATTTTAAAACAAGCCCAAAAACTTCGTATATACATTCAGGATATCGAAGCCTTTACTATTTATCAGTTTATGACGAACTAAACCAAACAAGAACTTCACAAATGCTTATCAGTCTTTGTTTCCAACATAAGGAATATCCTGCTCCTTGCGTGCTCGGCACTTTCTTCATGGCCAAGTATTTCGTCTGCATTCCAACGTGTATGGTATCTAACTAGCTCAAATTGATATCCTTTAACGCCTTTATAAAACTCGTATTCTTCACCATCTTTGTGTGACCCTTCAGAATAGCGTTCTTCGCTTGAAATATTGGAAAATTCATCGTCGTTCTTACAATGTATTCCAATGCTCGCCATTGTTGTCACCTATTCTGACGTTACGTTCCTACCACCTGTTTTCGCTTCGTTTCCGGCTATTTCCGACGAATCCAGCTATGTGCGATAATTTTTTTCTCGATAATCGAAAAATAAAAATGTTTCCTGTCCATACCGGACTTCAGATTCAAATTCTGCATAAAAAACTGTATAATATTAGCAAAAAGGTGTATTAGGACCTTCCATACACTTTTAATATCTTGTCTTTGTAGTCAGGTTAAGGTCCACAGTTGGCAATGGGTGATGACATGCTTTCATCTAAACTCCCTAATTAGGCAAGGAAAAACCCATAATCCCATTTGTGGAAAAAGAAACCTTGAGAAATGACTGGAGATGGGGGTGTCCCGTTTCTGGGATGACCAGGCCGCAATGGATTTCGACTAGAGAACTTGTATGACATAGTCTGGTCCTGTGCAATGTTCATTACAATGACAAGACACTATACAATGTTCATTTAAAGGGCTACTGTCATGAAATGGATGATTTTTAATATGTTATTAATGAAAAAACATCAGCCAATACGGGCCCATGCGTTTTTTCACCACAAAATATGATTTTGACATATTCAGCTTTTTGTAACTCTCGCCATGAAAATCCTCTCGAGGGATTTGTTTTCGAGAAGAAGCAGAAAGTGACGTAAAGGACAGCGGCGCCCCCAAGTGGACTCTTTTGTTTCCATTAGTTTTACCTCTGGGAAGGTAGATCATTGTTCCTTTGCGTTAGCCAAAATGCCGGCTCATTGCATTGCTGGACATTGCTTGAACACTCGGGAGAATGGATTTAGCCTTCATAAGTTTCCAAGAGACCCGTTTGTTGTGAAAAATGGATTGCACGGGTGCGGAGGTTTGAGCTTCATGGCTTCCAAATACCAGGTAGGTGTGCATACAGGTACTAAAAAAAAATAATAGTTTGGGGCGGACCACGTAATCGGTCTCTCATAACATAACAAAAGATCCGCGTACGAAATATGTCGATGTGCGCGTCGGACGGCGTCGGGCTGCTGCACGGACAACGGCGATTCTGAAGAATCCAGCTGAGAATGCCTCACTCAGCTGCGTGCGCGCAACAATGCGCCCTGGCTCGACGGTGTTCATCAAGTACTGCGGCGGCTTTGAGCATCCCCCTAAAAGCAGCACGACTCGGCTCCATTATATGCCACCACGGCGCAGAAAATCAGCCACACCGGCTGAGGCGCCACGTTCGGCAGTCACGGTTTCTGCGAAGGCTGGGCGTCGGGCTTTGCGGACGGGGGCGGCTCTGAAGAACCCAGCCGAGAATGCCTCACTCAGCCATGTGCACACAGTAAAGCGCCCCGGCTCGACTGTCCTGTTCATCGCATACTGTGGCGTCTATGAACACCCCACTAAAGCAGGACGGCTTGGCTCTGTCATAAGCCACACCGGACGGCTGCGATGAGCCGCGATGGCGCATCTCTGCCGCAGAAGTGGATCGAATGGGGATGCAATTTGGCCGTGATCGCATATCATCTGAATATGGCTCAAAACAATAGTGTAATTTTGCCCCGGTAACTTCACTCGGTTGTGTGGTGTTCTCCTTTTTGAAAAGAGCTTCCGTGTCAGAAGGGGCGCTTTTGTCTCCCATAGTTAGGGTGCACCCCATGTTTTCATTGGCGAAAGCCCAGTTGACGTCACGGACGAAGGATGCAGCCAATATGGCAACCACTTGGATATTGTAGAATGACACTTCTGCAACTTTGACACGCTCTCTGCTCACATTTATTTTTTCATATGGGCATTTAATTGAATAATGTTATATGTATTTTTCATTACAATATCTATTTTAGAATGTTTATAGGGATGACACTTGGGCTTTAAATGGTATAAGAGTCTATTTTTAGAGAAGAGACGCCACGGGTAAGGTCCCTTTGGTAGTTCTGCCTCGGGACCTGGCTCAGTTAGTTGGAGCAGAATTCTCACTGTCAACGACTCCAGGGGAAGTAGTCTACCTCAGATCTTGTCCCCATCATATTCCATCATCTATAACCCGTATCATATTTTGATTTACTCTGCAAATGACATGAGATTAATAATGCATGAATTTAGTAGTTTCTGTATCTCTTGATTTGTAATTGGTGTAATTAACCGGGGAAGAGTGCTTAAATGGCATCAGACAGTGCTACTTCATTTGAAAGCATAAGAGTTGCAATGCATTAGTGGGTAGTGGATAAGAATTTGTAATTTATTGCTGCAATCTCCTGAAATCTATTTTCAATCTTGTCTTGAGTCCAGGTAGCAAATGGAGGAAGCACTCCCAGAGAGTGAAGTTTGGGCTAATTGTTTTATTAAGCAGTATCACAGACGTGTGAGCAATTCGCCCGGTCATCTGTTACCTTCGCTTAACCCACCCAAAACGTCCTCCCCTGTTCCTTTGCCCGTTCTTTTAAATCATTTCCCCTGGCCCCCTGGGTGTGGATAGAAGGTTCCACCCTCCCGTCTGGCCGGGGAGCTTTTATCCTCCTCATCACCTATGTCGCATCCTTTCCCCTTCCTGGCACCAGGATGTCTGTGGGCTTTGCATATTTGGGTGTGATAACCAATTGAATGCAGATTTGGAACCAGAACCCCTGGTAATAACCCCAGGTGGTCATCTGTGAGGTGGCCAAGTTTGAAAACACCAAATGGCCATATAATTCCTTTGAAATGGACTTACTCATGGAGTTTGTCCGTCTTACTTTCTAAGATCAGACCTCAATTCCCCTTGCTCAGGATTTGTCTTGTATAATGCCAAAATACACTATACTTCATATAGGACTAAGCGCATGTTAGCCTTAACCTTACAGACTTCACCTAACCACCTGTGTCCCAGCTTGCTCTCACAATAAACTCACGGAAACCTCCAACAGTAATCCATGTTTTTAGAAAGAGTGATGGGGCTTATCATCAAGCCGGGAGTCGTCCAAAACACAGGCCATTTATCCATAAACTTCAGCCCCTGTTCGCTACGGATGTTACCAAGCCATCGGTTAAGCGATAATAAACTACTAAACCTTTCATCATTGCTGCACGCAGGGAAGGGCCCAGAGACAATTACTCTTGATGCCAACACACTCCCGAGATTACAAGTCCTTGCTATGTTCCGCTGTTTAATCTCTGACTGCCTCATGCTTGTATCATTGCCGACATGTACATATCACTATATCTGACTATCTAGCATCATTAGCAACACAATGGTGTCTAGGCCAAACGTGAATCAGCTTCCTTAGGCTTGCTTCAATATCAGATGGTCTGGCGCCAGCAATACACATGACGGTGGCTGAGTTTTTAAAATTGATGTCATGATAGAGCCATTTATGACCAACATGGAGGAGCCAGTCGACTGAGAACGAATGGGACTGGCCAATGGGGTGAATCGGCTATGCATTTTAAGTGGCTTGTTGTGATTAGCTAGCCGCTTGGGGCTAGTAGGCTACAACCTACACTATCAGGTATGCCTGCCACATCTACAATTGCAAAGCTATTCTGCTCTAGTTGACAGACACCTCCCTTCATCAGAGAAAGCGTCTCAGGGAGAAGGCTGGAACTGGTTGACAAATCCATGCTTTATTTGGTTGGAGTTTTGGAGCCAAAGAGCCTCATGTCTGGCAGTGGTGAGCCTGACGATAGCAGCCTCAAAACAGGGCTACAGAGCCCTCAAAAATTCAAAATAGTCAATTCAAAATTGTAAAGAATTGATACATTTTTCTAACTTGCAGACAATGTGGGCATGTTGCTGAATGCTCTGAAATCCCGCCTCCCTGGAACTTGCAGCTGACAATCAAATAACGGGCCCTCTTTCACAGCTCCAAAGCAAAGAGAGGAGAATACCCAGTGTTGGATAAGGCAAAGGCTCACATGGGCTCTAGAGAAGTAGCCTCTTAGCTAGCACAATGATGGCTAGGATTTCCTCCCACATCCCAAAAACATGCATTAACCGGAGACTCTAAATTGCCCCTTAGTGGGATTGTGAGCACAACTGTTGTCTCTCTGCGTATGCCCTGTGATTGACTGGCAACCAGTTCAGGGTGCACCCTGCCTCCAGCCCGATGACTGCTGGGATAGGCTCCAGCAACCCTTTTGAGGATGAACGGCTCAGAGATAAAACACAATTCTGTGGCTGCTGAAAGGTGGACCATAACAGAACAAATAGCGTGAACACACATTAGTAACATTGGAAGAAGTTTTTTTTTCAACTCCTCCTAGCCCTGCGACACACAGTTGGTAACAATGAGACTGATGAGTCTAACTCTATTGTGCTGGACCTCCGGCCGCAATGCTTACAGGTGCTGGGCTGGCAACGGGCCACCGGGCGGTGGCCTAAATTGCTGCTGCCTCGCAATCCAATGCATGTGGTGCCAAATATCAGTGACACAGTGGCCCACAAGGCCACTGCTTGGAAAAAGGACGTTTGGCGTTATATAGTGGAGGAGGGTCTCATTAGAAAGCACTGTACATCCCCCAGCCCGCTGGTGTCATGGAGCTAGTTCTTAGCCCAAGAAATTAGGCCAGCTAAGATGATGAAAAATAATGTCAAGCTATTTTTTAACAATAGAGGACTCATTTTCAACACTTCAAACATATAAAATGTATATATACTGTCTCCATGTTGTGTGTGTGTGTGTGTGTGTGTGTGGTGTGTGTGTGTGTTGTGTGTGTGTGTGTGTGTGTGTGTGTGTGTGTGTAAATAGAGAGCACAGTGCCATTTTAGCTATATGATCAAAACACATGCACGATGCATACAATGTAAAAATATTTGTCATTGAACTAACTGGCTAAAGATGAGATTTTATAATATGATTGGGGTGGAAAAAAATCCCACCAAATATCAGTACTTGTATTGGTGTGAAAAATAAAAGAATAGCAATTAGTATCATCTCGAATAAAATTGTCTGGCATCGCCCTTCACTAGAACACACATTCTTCCTGCATAAGTTCTTAATTTTGCAGTAAAAATGCTGTTCCATTGTCATCAGTTTTAGGACTGAAATCCATGAGCATTAACAAAAGTTTACTAAATGCTACATGAGGAAATTCAAGCCACTCATAAGGAATAAGATTACTAAGGCTAGGGTATAATTTGCCAAAAATAACGTATGTTTGGGCTAAAATTGTGTGGACTAATAAGACAACAATTAACCTTGACCAAAGTGATGTTAAGACAAAAAGGCTGACGCACCATCATGTCAAAGGCAAAAGTTAAGGAGAGCCTGAACATGAATAATGTGATAATAATTTTCAATGTATTAGTTGTTCAATGTTGTGTTCCACTGTGCCACATTAATTGATCATTGATGAGTGTTTTTTGGTCGCTTGATGATAAAATTCTGCTTCCACAAGTGATAATATAATTGAATCTATGCAGGCTCTCGCTTTGAAGCGATGCCGCCGAACACCACTGAACAATTTCGTTGAGTGGTGCAGTGTGTAGGGTTCCAAAAGTATATTCCATGTTTTGCCAACCATCTGCAACTAGTCTGACTGCAATTCAAATTTGGAATCAGAAGTGAATGGCATCACAACAGCAGAGATGTTATAGTTAATCAAAACGCCAGGTTATCACATGATCTTTCACAACACATTTGCGGGTATCAAGTGAGATTCAGCTCGGCGTGGATGTTATTATGAAAATAATAAACAGCAAATGTAACACTTCAATCCAGTCCAGTGGTCAGTTCATGAAAAACAGATTCACCGTTGGTCCATAATTTTGTACGTGGCAGGATGACAACTGGCTAACTTGTACGGCACAATTAACACAAATGCTGGAAAAATATGTATACCCTTCCTTTGATGAAAATATGTCAAAGACATGTCCATGAGACACCTGGGAATTGTTTTCAATAGTTGAAAAAAGCATTGGGCCTTTAATTCACGTTTGATCAACTAAACATATTGCTTTTGTAGTTTTGAAAATACATTATAATTTCAGCATGGTCTTTTGTGAAATGGAAAGATTGTTTTGTTGATGGAGATGATTGATTGTTTTCTGTCTTTTGTGATTCTACTATTTAAAGTTAAAGTGTTTTCACATCAGTGTTGCCTCTCAGGCAGTCCTAAAATGCTTTCTATTCAAGCATCTCAGGAGGCACAACTATATAAATGTCAACTTTTATGTATATCCCATGAGGACATCAAAAGATGTGATCACCAAACAAAAGCAACACTTGAAACATCCCATCCAGTGCTCAATTTTAAAATGTATGTACATTTTGGGCTATTGCCAAAGGAATTTGAAAAAGGGAAAATATGCACTGAACAGAGTATTCATAAAATGACCTATATGACTTCTGCACACACTGATAGTGTAGTAGTATACACATCTGACTTTAGTGAAGGCAGCGTGAGATTGATTGCCGCTCAGTGATGGTGTTGATAAGTGCTCTAACCTGTGACTGACTAGTGACCAGTTTAGGGTGTAGTCTGCTTTTCGCCTAATGTTAGCTGTGATAGGCTCGGGCACTGTTGCGACCCATGTGAAGATAACCATCTTGGAAAATTGACAATACAATGGACCTCTGCACACAGGCCACAAATGCTAGTCGTATCCAAAACAGTGACGCAGTCGCACTCAAATGAACGGCTGCTTGTCTCGAATGGTTTGAGAGAAAAGCTTTTCAAATTCTATAACACAACATAATATATTGTGATATAGCCTTTGACTTGTGTAACTTGTATGTGCATACACGATGAGAATGTGAATTTAACATTTTAAATACCATGTATCCTGTACGAATCCTATAATATTTTGATGTTAAAATGTTAATGTGCCATGCTTAGAATCCCATTACAATTTATTCAAAGCCTTTTTTAAATTGAGGCACTAGATTGTTTGCATTCTTTTTAACAAGTTACGAATGGTTTATTCTTCCGAGGTTTAGGCTCTCTGAATATTTCTCATAATACTGTGGAAGACACAGAAATATCATAGAAAGCGCAAAGATGGCAGACTGACACATTAACACAGAGAGCTAAATGTAAATTTTTAACCAGTGCATTTCATATTCACCCAACTGTCCCCAATGGAGACCAGTGTAGGTGGCCTTAACCTTCATTCATATCTTAGCAGCAGTGAAATAAATGTAACCAGGCCCCCACAACCCTTCTCACAGGACCCGGCAGAAAAATATCTGGGTTGTAATTCCAGAAACAGATGCAGTAGAAAGCTACAGTGTCGCTGCTATTGTCTAGTTTAACCAAGTGAAATCATTTTAATGAGTTATAGAGACACTATTCAACTCACACCATTGGAGGCATCATATTAGCATATGGATAAAACCTCCAGGTGTTCGAAGCAGATGGGATTACTGTTTACCCACTTTTTCTCAGAAATAAATTACAAGTAGTCTTGTGCAGCCTATGCACTTGAGTCACTTGATGATTTGGTTTTATGGATAATGAAGAAATTTGTCCTCACCATCCACCAAAAGATACCAGAAGGAATGGAACGTCTCAACACCAGAAGCGACTCACTTGTAAGTTTGTGACACCTCTCCATCAATGCATTAAATCTATATATACATTTATAAAATATATACATTTAAAACAGCAACATCAAGCCCACAAAAGATTTTTAAATTCTGACATCACACTTTTCTTCAGAGAATTGGAATAAAAAAAAAAAGTGATCACATTCCAATTCCCATTATATGAATGGAGCTAATCACAGTTAAAGCAATAGTTTTAGGTGGTATATTGTGGTGTTTACATAATTCACCCACGCGACCACGAGTTGGAGTGCGGGGTTCTGCACGGATTGTTTTTGTTGTTGCTCTTCCGGAGTGGGCAGTTCACAGAGTTCCCGCCGTTATGCGAGTAGTTTTTTGATGTCTGCCAATAAAACAAGTTTTGTTCCTATGTCCGACATTCCATCTCTGACTCCTTTTCTCCGGCTCTACACTGGTGACCCCGACGTCAGTCCCGGCGTTTTCAAGACTGAAACGAACATGGCAACCGCCATCCTCAAATTGCCGGAGTTTTGGGAGACGTCCGCGGCAGCGTGGTTCGCCCAGACGGAGGCTCAGTTCGCCCTCCGCGGGATCTCGGACGATTCCACGCGTTATTACCACGTTGTCTCAGCCCTCGGGAGCTCAACGCCGGCCAGAGCAGTGAACTTCATCACCTCTCCCCCGGCCCGAGGTAAGTATGCTGGGATCAAGGCTCACCTTCTCAAGGTTTTTGAGCTTTCACGGCCGGAGCGTGCCCGACGTCTGTTGGCTATTAATGGACTGGGGGACAGCAAACCTTCCGAACTCATGGAGATGATGCTAAACCTGCTGGGCACGGAAGAGCCCAATTTCATTTTCAGGGAACTGTTTCTCAAGTACATGCCACCGCATGTTCAGACGGCGCTCGCTAACAGTACAGTCAGAGGCAGAGGAGGCCGACTGTTTCTTCCTGGCCACCCAGCTCGTCTCCCCAGAGATGATGGCCGCGACGCGCAGTTACTCGCCTCCGGGCGCGGGGGTGGCATCCAGCAGGGGCTCCATCGCCACCGATGGCCGTGCTGGCACAGGCTTGTGCTACTTCCACGCCCATTTTGGTGCGAAAGCAAAGAGGTGCCACGCCCCTTGCAACTACGACGCGTCGGGAAACACCAAAGCCCGCGCTCCACTGCAGCCGTGAGCGTGGGCGCAAAGAGCCGGCTGCTGTTCGTCAAGGACACCCTTTCCGGGCGCGAAATACCTTTGCGACACCAGCGCCCAGAGGAGCGTCCTGACGGCCACTGCGGAAGACGCCGCTGGCGGGATTCATGGGCCACCCCTACTGTCCGCTAATGGCTCCCCTATCCGCTCTTATGGCATAAGGACTCTGGACTTGTGCCCTTGACCCCGCCTGGGCCCTTGTCCCGTGACTCAATGGACAGTGCGGCCCCGCCCCCCTCGGCCCCTACAGTGCACACCCGCCGGGGTCGGGTCGTCATCCCTCCACGGCACGAGTATTTTGACTATGGGTGAATTCTGGGGGGGCTTGTGTGGTGTTTACATAATTCACCCGCGGGACTTCGAGTTGGGGTGCAGGGTTCCTCACAGACTGTTTTTGTTGTTGTTCTTCCGGAGTGGGCGGTTCGCAGAGTTCCGCCGTTATGCGAGTAGTTTTTTGATGTCTGCCAATAAAGCAAGTTTTGTTCCTATGTCCGACAATCCGGATCCGACTCCTTTTCTCCGGCGCTACTGTTGTTTAATTTTTTTCTGCAATCCTTGCTCTCCTGCATTTACATTGCATGGGAGCCAAAAGTCTCACAAATTGCACCTGAGCTCCCAAGAAGACAGTAAATATGCATCAATGATGTCATCAGCAAGCTCAACTTCAAGAGACGTACTATTTTGTACTTTTTGGTGTCAGCAGGCTGAAAAAGAGCTGACTTCCCAATTTTGAATACTGTACTTTGAACTTAAAATGAAATACAATTATTATGACTCCATCCCCTATTTCGGTAATGTTTCCATAAGAACGAGATAGTAAAAACACCTGATGACACTAATTCGCATGTCGCAATTCTCTTCGTGAGCATGTTAATGTGTTTCCGCTGATCACCATGTATCACTCATCACGCGGCTAATCTTAGCAAGCTCATTAGGTATTGCAAAAGATGGATTTAATCGTCGGGTTTTTCCTGAGCATTTAAACTCTGCGACAAAAATTCAAATTCCGCCAATGTGCTTAGCGGGTGTATTGATGGAAACTCATCATTTATGTTCCTTTTGATGGGAAAAGTCATACCGAAGTCCGTGTATCAGGATAAAATCAAGTAGGGGAGGTTTTTAGTATTATTATTATTGATGGATTAAATAAACAGTTTTCAAAAAGTACCCAATTAGCTGTAATTCAACAATAGACCATTACCACGGGCAATTTAATCTCACTAGAGCATAGACAGAACAACCGAGTAATTCAAAATGCTCGTGGCGCTTTAGTAAATTGGAATACAATCAGAGTGAGGGTGATTTTCTCTGCTGAAATTACTGATGCATGCTTGACCAAGTAGGAACAATGAGGATATTAATTAGGAGACACGCTCACCCACCTGTTTGGAAGTTTTATCAGGCTGAACCATCTGCAGGCGAAAGCAATTTCACAAAGATATTTGAGTATGCTAAATCTCAAATGGGGAAAATGTTGGAGTCACGGCCCATTTAGCTAAACATTGACAAAAAACAAAACAAGAACATCATGGATCGACAATGCTACGATTGAGGACCTTAACGATCAACAATTTTAGTTTGTGGCACTTCCAGTTAATTTTGAATTTCTCTTCTAGAAGCTTCTTTATAATGAGAAACCTGGGAATTCTGGGTGGACTGATCACTTTTATTTCAAATCAATTTTTTATTTCCACCTGTCAAGACTGAAATGCTTTCTCAATTCATTTTGTATCATAGCATATGTAAACAGTCCTTACATTTTGAATTCAAGCAGCTTCAATGAAATCCACATTGTAAACAATAAGCATTCAGAATACATAATCTTGGCAAAAGTAAGAAAATAAGTTATTCCTGTTTAACTCAGAAATGTCATTTCCATGGAGAATAAAAGATTATTGACATGCAGGGCAGAAATGATCATTATTGATGATGCATGTGTATATTGATTGTACTTTCATTTTAACATTTTACTAACTTCTGCCCATATTCACGTGTACAGTAATTCAAGGCAAGGCAAGTTTATTTGTATCACACAATCTGAAGACATCAAATTCAAAATACAGAAGGAATGACGAAAGTTGGGATGCTTTATCCGTTTTCATTCTACAATATTTATGTACTCTGATTTATGTCAGAAAAGCTATCATCAACATCACAACCAAGATAGTGTAGGTCGAAAATCAAATCAATTATGGTTCTACCTGTCAAAACGCAATCACTTGCCAATGCTCAACAATTTACAGTCAGTGGTCACAGTCAGTCCTGACCGGTGGTTTTGAATATTTTTTTTCTACCATACCTTAATGACATCCCTCTTTCAAATCTTGTTTTTTTAATCTAAATGTAAAATTTTGCAAAGGCTTGGCTGGAAACTAATTCGTTTGAATACAAATGAAATTGAGAATAATTTGTATCGTAAGATTAGAATTAGACTAAAACCACTGCAATGCATTTATGCACACATCATTGAAAGGTCTTGACCAGCAAGACTAGCAAAGGTCATTGAGAATGTATGATCCTTTTTCCTGTAGCTAATGTGCATTGTGGGCTAAAATGATACATGAAACATTTTTCAGTTTCAATGTCATGTAAATTTTATCATCTAAAGTATAAAGTCTATTAAAACCATTGACTTGCCAGAGGGAAATTCTGCTTGCGAGTCTTTCCAATAAACAGTTCGCAACCCAGGGGTTAACACATTTTATGGTTATGGAACAAGTGGAGTCCTGGATGAATGTTTGATAAAAGTTTTCATTAGAAATGTGCTTGGCTTAAACCAAATGCTCACACCACAAATCAGTCATCGGTTAAAAAGACAATTAAAGATAAATGCGATTTGGCCATATTTAGTGGCATATAAACCAAAGGAAGTTTCACTAGTGTTATTAAATGAGACATTTAAAGAATTGAGAAGCTCAGAGGTTTTTGTGGAAGATAAAATGAAAGAAAATGTGCAATGTAGGGAAGAGCAAGTTCTTTGAACTCTTATAACTAGTGTGGTCAATTGGCTAATCAGAGCAGTGTCATTTGCACCAAATCTGTTTTTCATGAGCATTGAAGAACATAGATACTGTTCTGTGCCAATTAAAACCCCAAGACAGTATGCGGTACAGTATATTGCATTTAGAGGGCATTTGGGAGCTCCTACCATCCCAAAAAGTGTTGTGATCCATCTAATATTAGCGTGTCAAAATAATTTTCTTAATTCTGACTGAACTAAAAGAATTTTGTACAAAGGCAATTCGCACAGACAAAAAAGCCTAAATCATTCCCAAGTATTTCAAATATGTAGCTCCCGACCTCCATTTATTTAGTCTCATTCAGGATAAGTAAGCGGAAAATGCTTTAAATGGTTGTTAACTTGTTGAGGGTTCAGGTAAGAGTCATGGTAGGATTGCAAAGGATCAAACCACAGTGCTCATAATTGGATTTATGCAGTTTTGGGTGAGCCTTTTCCATGCTACATTAGGTGAAATGTGGAGATTAGGTAAATTATATTAGATCCATCTTGTGCTACAGCGATGAGCTAATTTGTATAATTGGATTTGAGAAATTGTCCATCTACTGTAATTTCAGGAAGACTTGTCCACTTATGAACAGCAATGATCCAGTAGTGTGTTTACAGGTTATATTACCCTTCCTACAGGATATACTGTACACAGCATTGTTCCTCAAGGTGTCCTTTTCTGTTTTCAAGGTCTAATCCAGAGGACATATATTATATTTATATATCACACAAACATAGCTAATTTTTCACAAAACAATATTACAAAAATTCTCAACACGACAGAACTGAAATAAATTAGTGCCAGAGTGCACATTTTCTTTGGAATCCGAATGCCCCCAGTCGTTGTTTCAAACCGAGGCTCTGTTGAAGCTGCTTCCGTGTGACATCAAGTTGAGACAACCCCAGTAAAGAAAATGCCTTCCGAAACAAACAGTCATACACGCTGCGAGTGGGATCTCGAGGAGATAGACAATAGTGATGAAGATTTTTTTTTTTTTTTTTTTTTTTTGTAAGGAATGCTCTGTGGAAGGGATAGGAACTGAAGAGGAGGAATTTTCTAATTCTTCCTATGTTGCCATGCGGGTGTAATTCAACCATATTTGTTCAAACCGGAGTTGACGAACACAACGCAAGGACGATATTCGGCAAGACCTGACGACGTTGACTGACTTCGCACCCAAAACACAGACTGGTTGGTACCTCGAGAAATCTACGGTACACCTTGTTGAGGAAATAAACTAATTCAAACACGTTTAAACGTCTGATGCTGCTTGCACACAACAGTGAGTCGTTTGTTGTTGTACTAGCGACTGAGTCGGTAGAAAACAAAAATCGAAACCTTCGGTATTGTTCTGCGTTTAAAGATCACAACTATAAGATCGTCCATTTCTCAATTGTTGTTAAGGTAAATTTGCATACATTCAAGTATGCCATGTTTTCACTTTTCAGTCAGAAGATAATGAATGAATAAATGATAGGGCTTTACGGCACAGCGGCATTATTTCAGCCTTATCTTGGCGAGCAAAAGATGGTAATGAAATACAACTTTGTGCTTAAAACAAACCAAATAACATGTTAACTGATTAAATTTTTTTACCCGGGTGTAAATGTGGAAATTGCCAATATGTATTGTCAATACATGTATTGTATAAATGAATTCGAAGTTCTTCGCTAGCATAACACTGCTGCGTATGAACGATTGACACACTTATTCTTTGTTGAGCGATATTTAGCGATGATCGGACTGCACAAACGTATTGATTTCTTGCTGGCTCCCGACCAAAGCTTAACCAGACTGTGCTTGCACGAAGATATGCCCTAAATTTGATTTTTAATACATGTCTCGTATAAATGAATGAGACGTTCTCCGCTAGCATAACACCGCTACGTGTGAACGATTGACACACTTATTCTTTGTTGAGCAATATTTAGCGATGATCGGACTCCACAAACATATTGATTTCGTGCTGGCTCGCGACCGAAGCTTAACCAGACTGTGTTTGCATGAAGATATGCCCTAAATTTGATTTTTAATACACGTCTCGTATAAATGAATGAGACGTTCTCCGCTAGCATAACATTGCTTCGTGTGAATGATTGAATGAAATCAGAAGCATGGCGTCTCTCTCAGTTAAGAATGTATTGTATTTAGAATCTATAATATATCGTTGATTTGAATGAAATCAGAAGCATGGAGTCTGTCTCAGTTCAGAATGTACTGTATTGTATTTGACATTTTTACTGTTTGTCTTACATCAGCGCACGTGGCGTGACATCACTTCAGGAGGCGTGGTTAAGTGCCCTGTACGGAGGGGTCAATTACAGAAAGCGCCCAGAAGTTGGATGGAAGCACCTTGGCTTGAATTGTTAACCACAAAGGCTTTCACCCAGTCTGCCTAAACCCATTTGTATTGGAGACAGGCTAGCATGTCTTCCAATACCATTATGGCACAAACACCTTCACAGAAGGACAGGAAAGAAATAGCCACGTGGCGTACAGAGTTGGTGAGGTGGTGTTGGGGGCCTCTCGACAAGAGCAACAGGGTCGTTATACCATCATGTGCTGTGCAGAGAATCCAAGCATAATTTCCACCGCCAGGACTTGAAGATGATGCAATGCTCACAGGATTTATGCCCAGCTGATGAACATTACCCCTTTCTTTGGATAAAAGTAAAGCGTGGGTGCTGATCCTGGACTAATAATTGATGGACAGTGCTGGCATTATGTGACAGTTTCAAATCTAAAATGTCTTTTGTTGTTCTGGTGCAAAATTTTCCTTTCAAATTGTCTCTAATTAGAGTAAGCAAAATGGTCGAAGAATTTGTGATATCTGTAAAAAGTTTCAAAACCAAGTTATTTTTTTACAAACCACTGAAGGTTTGTTCAGGACGGTTTTGTCAAGACTGACTTAATACAGCAACATGTTAAACAATAAACGTTGGTATATGCACATGCTAAATATGATATTGTTTCATTCCATAAAATTGTATTAGGATCTGAAAGTTCAAATCCATAGTATGCCACCTCACCTTGCCTTCACCATGGAGGTCATATTTACAGGTTCGGGTCAGTTGAGAAAATGACTATTGAACAGAGGCAGACTAATGCATTATTTTTTGCATCATGCAACATGAAGAACGTTTGTAACATAAAACTTCTGCCGCTGAAGTTCTATCAGGATATAATTTAGTTTCAGTTTAACAAAGTGGACATGGGTTTTAAATCGGATTCTTCAAATTCGTCATTTGTTTTCCCACAACATATCATTTCAACAGCTTTGATTTGAAAATCTTGAAGATGATCCCAAATAGCCAAGTCTTTGCTTGGTTTTGTGTACTGGCTGCTGAGAGGTGGTGGTGCTTAGGCGTCAGCAGAGGAAGTCATTAGCTCCGCATCCACATATAGGGTCCGGAGCTCTTCCACATAACCTGAAACATGGAAATTACATTACTTCACACATATGCAGATACTGCTGTCCTGTTTTACTCCTTCATCCTATCGGTATAGTATTTTTTAACATGGATTTGGACACCACAGCACACACCAGCACCATCCCGCACCAACATGAGGCATTGAAATTAATTCAAATTCAGATTTATAAAATGTATCTGACCCTCCTCTTCACAGATCTGAGGACTACATGTACAAGAACTTAATAATATAACTCTTAATCTTTCTCGTTTTTCATGAGATCGTCTTTTACGGTTGCGGTTACAATTATCTTTGGTGAAAGGCACAAATGGATAGTTGGACAGGCACGAGGTAGTAACTTTGGCCTTCAGCAAGATAAAACGAAAAACATTTCATTCATATTTTCAATTTGGAATATTTTGTCAGATCTGAGTAATGTCGATTGTTTATAGCACATTCTTTGCCTTATTTACATGTATTTAATCTGTATTTTAAATAATGCATCGAACATTTGAGAGCACACTGCTATAGTCGAATTTGAGGAAGACCTCACCGTCAACAGTACACTAACTTATAAAGTGTACAAATTCCGCCACCTCCTAAACATCAGATGAATACGGATATTAGCTGACATATATATCTGTATCGCAATTGTACTTATATTTAAAACGAGGTAGATACTTCTCAATCCTAAACAATTCAACACGCACATACTAGCTATCGAAGCCAAGTGAACGCTGCACCAGGTTTTCAAAGCAGTCCTCCAGGAAATGCTTGGAACATATTACTGTCCACTTTGATCTGTAAGTCCTATGTGCCCGCTTTGTCTTCACAAACCTGGTCCATAACCTGCCTATCTGTTCATCCTTCGGCCATTCATGTAAGCTGACTCCATCGGCGTTTGACACAGAACAGCTGTATGCAACACTCTTCCTCATTATCTTTGCTAGCATTTTAACTCTCTAGCTAAATGTTGTCGTGACGTGATGTCACATTCTGGAGAGAACCGAAACTTGCCAAATCTAAGCGACATTTAGAACAAAATCTTGAGATGTACCTAATTTATTTCATTTCTGTTGTGTTGAGAATTTTTAAAATATATTTTTTATTAAATTTTAGCTACATTTGTATGATAGACAAATCAAATACATTTCCTCTAGATTAGACCTTTAAGAAGACAAAGGTCCAAGAGAACCAAGTGGTGAAGATGAGCAAGGAAGAACTTTGTGGGGCCTTTCGGAAAGAGGTGAGAAAGGCTCTCTTGGAACAGGAAAAGCTCTTGGAAGACTGGAGTACTACAGATAAGGTGATCTGAGAGACAGGCAGGAGAGTTCTTGGTGTATCTGCTGGTGGGAAATGGGAGAAGGAGATTTTGTGATGGAACCTCAACTTACAGGAAGTCATTCAAAGAAAGAGCTTAGCGAAAAAGTCAGACCCTGAGAGGACTGAGGAGAGTACTGTACATTGAGATCCGACATAGGGCAAAGATAGATGCTGGTGAAGCCTAAACAGGAGGCATATGACGACATGTACACCAGATTGGACATGAAGGAAGGAGAAAAAGATCTCTACAGGTTGGCCAGAGAGAGCGATAGAAATGGGAAGGATGTGCAACAAGTAAGGGCGATAAAGGATAGAGATGAAAATCTTTTAACTGGTGCAATAGTGGGCTAAATAAATTGAAAGAATACTTTGAGAAGTTGATGAATGAAGAAAATGAGAAAGAAAGAAGAGTAGAAGAAGCAAGTATGATGGACCAGGAAGTGACAATGATTAGTTATGGGAAAGTGGGAAAGGCACTGAAAAGGATGAAAATTGGAAAGGTAGTTGGTCCTGATGACATCCCTGTGGAGGTATGGAAGCAATTTGGAGAGGTGGCTGTGGAGTTTTTGACCAATTTGTTCAACAGAATACCGGCAGGTGAGAAGATTCCTGATGTATGGAGTAAAACTGTGCTATTTCCCATTTTTAAGAATGAGGGCAATTTGCGGAGCTGTGCCAACTTTAGAGAAATTAAGTTGAAGAGCCACACAATTTTATGGGAGTTATGGGAAAAAGTAGTGGAGGCTACACTCAGGACAGAGGTATCTGCAACAGTATGGTTTTATGCCTAGAAACAGAAACAGATGCATTATTTGCTTTGGGGATGCTAGTGGAAAAGTACAGACAAGGTCAGAATGAGCTGCATTGTGTCTTTGTGGATCAAAAGAAAGCCTATGACAGAGTACCAAGAGAGGAACTGTAGTACTTCATGCATAAGGCTGGTGTGGGAGAGAAATATGTTAGAATAGTACAGGACATGCATCTAGGCAGCAGAACAGTGGTGCAGTATGCCTTAAGTGTGACAGAAGAATTTAAGGTGGAGGTGGGACTGCATCAGAGATCAGCTCCAAGCCCCTTCCTGATCACAGTGGTAATGGATAGGCTGACAGATGAGGTTAGACTAGAATCCCCTTGGACCATGATCCTTGCTGATGACATTGTGATCTGCAGTGAAAACAGGGAGCAGGTAGAGGAAATGTTTGGTTGAGGTTATTGCTCAACCAGTTCGTAAAGCTAAGGGTTCCCTTACTTTTTTCACCTTTTACTGTGAATGTTCACTTGTTTTCAATACAAATATGAAAACTCATTTTTTTTGTGATGTTCGTTTATACAGATTGTTCTAGCAGTTTTCATTGTGTAAGAAGTCGTAGTCTTTAGATACTCAAATGGCAGCTAAATGATCTGCAGTGGACGTAGACTGAAATAGAGAGTAAATGACAACACAGAAGGTTCTTTATCTGTAGCTCATTACCCGCCACTCTATTCCCAAAAGAGCTTCTTTTGCTTCATGCTGAGCACTTTCCTGCTGAGAGAGTGATTGCAACATTTTTCTTGACAAGCCCTCGCCCCTCTTTTTCATTTTTCTTGACTCCCATCTAACTCACTTTCTCTTTCTGCCTCCTCCCTCCCTTTGTGGTTCTTACACTCTTCCTCCAAGGCACTCAATTGCCTTTGTGTTGCAAGTATCATTAAAACACTCAGAGACAAGCAAACCGTAAATGAATGGGAAGATTTTATTCACTTCGTAATAGCGATTGAGCAACATTATGTATCATGCAAGGACATTTAATCCCAAAAACAACAAATGAGTTCATCAATTCACAACTATGAAAATTAAAAGTGAATCAGAGAGTTAGACTTGGAAGCAGATGGGACAAACAGCGGAGTCGAGTGTCACCGATCCAAGGAGGAGTGGATGCCTATGCATTTCTCAGACAAGGCTCAATGTACTCGAGACCCAGATGAGCAAATATGTCCTCTTCGCTCCTCGCTGTCAGGAACTCTCCCTACGAAGGGGACAGACAATTATAAAGTCAGTGGCATGGGCAGAAATCCACAGGAATTTGTCACACCAGATAGTGAAAGACGTACACTACACTGACACATCTAAGCAGGCATTTCAAACTCATTGTAGATTATCTACATTACAAACATTCCTCCATACAGTCTAATTTGATGTCAAGTGGGCTGGACCATTAAAATCAAAGCATAATTAATATAAATAATTTGTGTTAATGCAAAGGAATAGAAGTACATTAGGTAAATCATTGTATTTAAAGAACTACCCGTTTAAAAAATAAATTACGGACTCCACATTCCTGCAATTCCCTACATCTGGGGTGCTCAATGCGTCGATCACGATCGACCAGTCGACATTTTCTGACCTTTAGCTCACCGCGCATGTGCAAACGACAGTAGAGGAAAACACGCTCGTCACTGAGTTCCCCCCTATTTTAAGCCCTCGCTTAAGAAATCTTATCAAACATGAGTGTGGATGTTGGAGTAAAGAAGGCAAAAACGTATCACTTTCATACAGAATGTGAGGTGGACTTTTTTTCATGATGTCCTTTTCGAGTTGCGTTTGTCTCATCTGCCAGTGTAGTAAAATGTGTCGCGGTATTATCAAACTGTTTATGGAAAATACGACACCGACATTCCGCCAAAAAGTACGCTGAGAATGAGAAAAGTGAACGAACTAAAATCCCAATTGGACGCACAGCAGTCATTTTTCACACAATATCAAGAAGCATCGTCTGGGTTCGTCACACTACAGTTACACGGTGCTGTGAAGCCATGGCTGATGTGTGGAAGAACATTCGAGATTGTGAGTGTTTTTCACTGCAGTTGGACGAGTCCACACACGTGAGCGACACAGCCCAGGTGTGCATTTTCATTTGTATGATGTTTAGAGATCATCAGGTTGGAACAGCTGGCGGAAGGTGTCTGGTGTGTTATGTGATAGAAGAGTCTCTGCTAGGATGAAGGGCAAAGTTTACATAACAGTGGTGAGGCTGGCCATGATGTATGGATTAGAGATGGTGGCACTGAAGAAACAACAGGAAGCAGAACTGGAGGTAGCAGAAATGAAGATGTTGAGGTTCTCGCTCGAGGTCAGCAGGTTGGATAGGATTAGAAATGAGCTCATTAGAGGGACAGCCAAAGTTGGATGTTTTGGAGACAACATTCGAGAGAGCAGACTTCGATGGTTTGGACATGTTCAGAGGCGAGAGAGAGTGAGTATGTTGGTGGAAGGGTGCTGAGGATGGAGCTGCCAGGCAAAAGTGCGAGAGGAAGACCAAAGAAGGTTTATGAATGTGGTGAGGGAAGACATGAGGGCAGTTGGGGTTAGGGAGGAAGATGCAGGAGATGCTAAGGCTAACATGGAAGAGGATGACACGCTGTGGCGACCCCTAACAGGGCAAGCCGAAAGGAAAAGAAGAAGAAGAACGTGAACACAGTTTCAAAAAATGTTTATGGTTCACTATGTTGTGTTGTGCAATATTTGATCATGCGGGTATGCAAGGCACACAAACATACATTTACACATAAAGAATCCATAATATAATTTAAAATAAATATGTTTTGCATTTTTTTAGTGGGTAGATCTTTTTTACTTGGTCATTCTATTTCATTATTGGTCGTTCTAAAAAATCATTAATTCATGCACAAAGTAGTGCTGGGGGATATGGACAAAATTCTAAATCCTGACAATGATACATATACCATTTTTGTATTTTTGATTTGAATTAAATTCAATGAATGGCAATTTTCACTTCTCTTTTCTTATTTTACTTTCATGTAGAAAAATAGATCAAGATGTCATATTAATGATTATAAAAAAATACGACTGAAAATATCTGGTTGTACAGTTCTCAAGGAACAGACTACTGTTGTGTGCATATAGTAATGTGGCATAACGTGTGGTATGTTATTAAAGTTAGTGTAGCCTCCAAAGTGTAATATCAACTCTCGTCGCACAAAACCTCCTGAACAGATAGTCTGGATCTCATTTCACTTAATTCAACGCAAAGTTCCTTGTGACTCAATGCATCGACCACCACCCGGAAGTTGTTCTCAGCCCACTTTATTAAGGAATATTTCCATTATCCTCATTCCACTCTTGATGTCATGGAGATTAACAGCACTGAGCAGAGAGTAAGGCTCCTAAAGGGATGGTTAGATGACTTGGGTGTGGAAGCCCTGATATCAAACCCTGAATCATATTTGGGGAGACATGTCTAACTCCAAACCACAGTATTTATTCATCCAGTTTTTGTCATGTATTTTGTGTGAGTTGGGTTTGGATGGGTTGGTCTCTGCATGTCACAGTAAATTTCCCATTTGCTCATTCGCACCATGCATCCTCTTTCTTTCTC
The DNA here is from genome assembly GCF_019802595.1 of Syngnathoides biaculeatus. Lineage (NCBI taxonomy): Eukaryota > Metazoa > Chordata > Actinopteri > Syngnathiformes > Syngnathidae > Syngnathoides > Syngnathoides biaculeatus. Next base: position 23,251,694 of record NC_084651.1, read on the forward strand.
CCCACAAACACTTTGTTGTGATTATTTGTACTACTGCAGATGGGATGAGCATTTCCCCTAACAAAACATGACTAGGTTATTAACAGCTGGCTGTCTACCAATCCCATGTGCAAGTGGTTTATGTCTCCATAAGAGTGCTGACGAGCTCTGACTAGCCTTGGGAACGGGACCGCCTGGAGAGAGAATAAGCTGTGATTTTGACACATCTTTCCTTCAAGTGTTAAACTGGACCTGGCATGTTGCAAAAAGATGCTTAGAAAAGCCAAAAGAACGGGAAGCCCAAGCTGTCAGTTCAAGGCAGTCATATTAACTGGGAACAACAAGTTGTCAGCCAAGAGAGAAATCTAAGTCCACCATACGAGCTTGTTCCAGATAATGCAAAGGACAGGTGGGCCACGAGGCAAAGAGGTGTGAATATTCAGTGAAGGTCTCAAATTACACATCCTGTTTAGAGCTAGGCATCCGGGTATTATTTGGTGAAAGCTGAACCCCTGTTAACATGTAGCATGAACTTTGAAAACACTCCCAGTGCTTCACATTTTCCATGTATTTTTATACTACAGAGTTATTGCAAAATTTATAATAAAACAAATCTCCAAACACTACAGGAGACTAAAAGCATCAAAATTAAATAAATACACCACATAATTACAAAAATGTTATATTATTTCATAATTTTCTTGAAATAATTTCAATACATGTTGAAATAATTAAATCATAATTTCAACATGTTTTAAAATCATTTTATTTTGTCTTTTAATTATTGTCAGGGGCACGGGGCATAGCGCCGGACCCAAATGCAGGACTCCAAGGTGAGAGCATGATATTAAGAGTGGTTTTATTCCAGAAGAAGTTCAACCACAAGTAGGCAGTACAAAACAGGTAGAAGCCCAAAAACGCTAGGCTACGGGCAAGATCCAAAAACATGCACAAGGTCTGATAACTACAAGGAAAATGTAGAAACATGGAAAAGATTTAATAAAACTACAGTGGCACAGGCTCGATGTGACAAAGGAATGCTCTACACAAAACTTGCGAACTTACGTGTAGTCGTGGAGTATCCCAGAATGCAGTAATGCAAACGCAACGAAGTGGCAAATGCCAATGACACATTCACAACTTAAATGCCTGGCCTAATTAGTGTCAAATGCACAGCAGCTGTGTGACAGGTGTCAGAGGTGGTACCACCCAGGGCAGTGGTTTAGCCATGCCCCTCACAGGAAGCACCGCCAAGGCCCCTGACGATGATTTTATTTCATAATATTCCATTTTACTCCATCCATACAATTTCAAAACCGACTATCCTGGTTAGGCTCGTGGAGCACTGGAGCCTATCTCAGCCAACTCTGGGTGAAAGGCGGACTACACCATGAACTGGTCGTCAGTCAGTCGCAGGGCACATATAGACATCATCACTGAGTGGGAACTGAACCCGTGCTGCCTGCACCAAAGAACTTTCATTTCTTTTCAGAAAAAAAATGGTGTGGAACATTTATATTGGAGTGAAATCATCTTGAGGTATATTAAATGGTGCAAAGAGCCTTTAGTATTAGTCTTGCACCAACAACTCTAATCAAATAACATACAGACACATATCATTGTAATTTATGATGCAGCATCCTTGACCATATAGAACTACTAGGTGATAACAGGCTGAAGCTGCAAGGGGGAGTGGAAGAAAACATGAAAACAGTGCTTGACATGGGTGATGTGGTATTCAGTAAATCTACTTCTACGACACTAAATGGCAGGGGCCATTGTTCAGAGGGAAGACAGAACAATTGAAGGGATTCACTATAGGAGAAAACACGGATGAGACTTTTTAACTTGACCCACTAAGCCATTGTCGCCAATGAGAACTAAACCCCTTTTTTTCTAGTGCAGTGTTCACTTTTCTTGATTTCTAAAATCCTCACATTCCCTCAGCGAGGTGCTGATTTATTTACTTAGCACAGCCCTGTGTGGCCATGAATCATATGCACCTTCGAATCATATGTACCTTTGAAGAGACCTTTCTATCTTGGGTATGCGCAGGAAGGCTGTACTTGATAGTGCAAAGAGGTTGTATATTTCTTTTAAGTGCATCAAAGGGAGGGTTGAAAACAAATTGCAGCTGTTACTTTTAAAGGTCCCATGCTATCAACATCCATTTCCCCCCCACTGTTTTATGTATAACATAGGTCAAAGTTTTATATCCATGTGGTTTGTTGATTATATGAGCTAGCCAATGAAAGTGGAAAGGCAAGAAAATGGAGCTGATCAAATTCGCCATCATTGCAATGTAGTTATGCTAATCATTATAGAAGTACCTGTCCAATTTGTGGTCGGTACCCACTCAGTCAACTCAGGAGCGTGGCTGAATGGATGTTAATATCCTGGAGTTGTTGAAGATGACAACGGAGAATAAAATTATCATTGCTGTTTTTGGGCACTTGGAAATTTTGGATAACTCTTTGGATCTTGGGATGTGTGATCATAAGGAAAAAGAGCAGACCTCGAGAATGGTTTGCAAGGAAGTTGAGGTGTGAAGTCAGCCACATATATACTCTACACTCTTCTGTCTCTCTCTCACTTGCTCTTTCTCTTTCTCTCTCTCTCTCTCTCTCTCTCTCACACACACACACACACACACACACACACACACACACACACACACTCGATTAAGAAATATGAGTAATGGTGTTGGCACTGTATCTACCAGGGGAAGCCCCTCTGCCTCTCAGGCATGTGTGGTGTTAATGAAGAGAACAAACATTCAAGTGTGTAAACTACTTCTGCAGTCGAACTTACAAAAGTAATGCAAGGCAAAAGTTTGCTTTGTGTCCGGTGTGAATGAGGACTGAATCAATCCTTGTCAATCAATGATAGAGGCCAAGCTAAAGCTCACTACCAATCAGAGCAAAGTTGTTGCCATGTTCAAATTAAGGAGAAAAGTGATCCAATCAGAACAAAGCTCACTTTATTTAATATTAAATATTTACGAGAAAGCTAGTTGTCCCACTTGCTAAGCATTTTGGTCCGACTACAATAGGTTGAAAAAGCACATTCTGGGCATTTCCAATCAAAATTATCCTGCTGATAATAGGATGTAAAAGATTAGGGAAAAAAATTGCTGTAGCGTCAGACCTTTAAAGTATCTAACTGAAAGGTCAAGTAGTTCTTTATGCTAGAATGGTACTCCATTGAGCAAACACCTCCATGAAGGTCATTTCTAACTTGGATCAGCACCAAATTTCAGTCCACCACTTGCATTTGCTTTGTGCACTGGGTCATAAAAATGTTGAGAAAATTGAAAAATGTGCTTTTGTGGAAATCCTGGACAGCAAAGACCAAGAATCAGCAAAACCTCCTCAGCAGAAGCTACAGCATTTGGAAAGTATTTTTGCATGATAGATAGACTCTCTCTGACATTGCTATACCAACCCTCAATCATCTACTGTAGTTGTCAGCTTTAAAATACGTTGCAGCTCAAGTGTGGTCTGCAGTAGGCTGTAGTCTACATCTAGAGGACAACTTTTGACCAAAAGTCTAAATTTTCCTCGCAGGGCACCACGTGCAACTGTAAACAACAAGTACATGTGTATGGAGTGTAAATTCTTTAAGATGCACATTAATAAACATACTGACTTACAAATGGGGCAGAACAGTGGGTCAGCCAGTAAAGTGTTGGCCTCATAGTTCTGAGGACCCAGGTTCGATCCCAGTCCTCCCTGTGTGGAGTTTGCATGTTCTCCCAGTGCCTGCGTGGGTTTTCTCCGGGCACTCCAATTTCCTCCCACATCCCAAAAACATGCAACATTAATTGGAGATTCTAAATTTCCCCTAGGCGTGGTTGTGAGTGTGGTTGTTTGTCCCGATGTGCCCTGTGATTGGCTGGCAACCAGTTCAGGGTATACCCCGCCTCCTCCCCGTTGACAGCAGGGATAGTCTCCAGAACTCCCCGCAATCCTCGTGAGGCTAAGCAACAAAGAAAATGGATAGATGGATGGACTTACAAATGAGGGGGTAGTGGAATGGCAACCAATCAATTGTGTGGCTTGTAATAAGTGACTGACAAGCAACCAGCTCATTTAGTGTATAGCATAAATTCAGTGACTATGAGTTACCCATCCATCCACATCCATTTTCTTAGCCGCTCATCCTCACAAGTGTGTAGAGTGCTGGAGCCTATCACAGCTGTCAACGGGCAGGACTGGTTGCCAGCCAATCGCAGGGCACATAGAGACAAAACAGCTGCAATCACAATCACACCAAGGGGCAATTTAGTGTCCAAGTAATACTGCATCTTTTTGGGATGTGGTTGCCCACACAGGCACAGGGAGAACATGCATACTCTATACGGGCGAGGCTGGGATTGAACTCTGGACCTCAGAACTGTGAGGCCAACATTTTCCAGCTAATCCACTGTTACACTCTGTCTCAAAAAGTGCATCATCTTGAAACAGATGTTCAACAGGCATAACTACTTACTACAAAGCAAATTATTAACGAAAGTGTCAGACATCGGACATCTATTTCTCTCTGATTTTCATGTTAATTAGATCTCCAACTACTATCTCATACAAAACAAACCTGAAACAGAGCGCAGATATTCATTTTATTGTTTGAATAATTGACGCAATATGACACAGTTGCTCAAAAAAACATACAGTACCTGTCCGTCACATAAAATAATTGGCCGCACTCTTCCAATACTTTTGTAGGGCAGGGGAATGTATACAGTATTATGCAGTATGTATTCACTGCTGCTTCAGCAACAAGCATTCGCAATCCACAGAAAATGAAAGCAGTGTCTTACTGTGAGTCAGTGTCCTTGACTTAATAAGCTGCTAATCAGCTACATGTTTCTCTGTCCTCCCCATAATGACGTCCCTCGTGAATGTGAACACATACGAGTCCCTGCAAAACATCTGCCTCATCTCTGTTACCCGTCATCATCTGTGCACCACTCAGCCCAAAGCTTGATGGATGGGGCAGATGCACATGGCTGCCTGCCCGATCCCGGACTGACACATCAAAGCGCCACAGAAGAGGAGATGTAGGAGGGGTGGAAAAAATGGAAAACTGATCAGCACAACTGTCAGGGATCTTTGAAGGACATTGTCATATAAAGAAAAAAAAGTTTTATTCAAAACATGCTAAAAACATCCATTTACTTGGCCACCTATTCTCACAAGGGTCACGGGAATGCTGGAGCCTATCCCAGCTGTCACTGGGCTGGGAGCAGGGTACACCCTGAACGTGTTGATGCAAAAAACAATGAAAAGTATTTGTCTGCTACTGTATGTCCTGCATAAGTCATCATTTAGGCGTTTGGCAGATTATTAACCAAATTCCATCCAGAGCTCAGTTGAATGATTTTTATTAAGAATGATACCACTTTTTTCAACTAATACCAGGAGGAGTATTCACTCTTGAGTTTTCTGTTTTCTTAGTAAATTAGTGTAAATGAGAAAGAATTGGTGAACTTACTGTATACCAACCAACTCCAACATTATAAGGACTTGCACAATATAGAATACAAGCGCTATAGTAAATATTGCAATTTTGTTAGTTTTGAGTGGCACCATATTAATTTAACAATATCTTTACAATATTTTTCTTATAGAGAGGAGCAAGTCAACAAATTAGAAAGTTAGAAATTATACTTTTGTTTGAAATATTTTTAAATTCAGGAAAATTCACCCGCTAAGACCCTAAAAGCATGAATTTCAATTATTTTAGAAAGGGAATTTTAAAATGTTTTGCTGAATGGGAATTAATAGAAAATTAGGATTAGAACACTCATGTCAGATATTTTTGTGTCGTTTATTCCAGAACTCTTCTTTTTCACACTTGTTCTTCTCTTTTATTAAGTGGAATAAAGGACCATCTGATAACATGAAAAAGTTAGTTTGGATGACAGCAACAAAAAAAAATCAAAAGTGTCGATTACCCATGTTGTCCTCAACAACGATCTGCTGCACGGTCACTGTTCTCTTGCCATCCACCTCAGGTCAAACAACAGAGACAGAAACCGTAAGGGCACATGCACCACACTAATCACACCAGCAATTAGGAGGAGAGCCATAAAAAACAGCCGCTTATAAAGCAGCTATATTAGATTTAGTGTTGTTGTCATTATCCAACCTTCCTGGGCTTGCTAATGAGCTTGTAAACCAGTTAGAGGTCCAGTAAATAATGAATTCCTCATCAGAAACATCGGGATCCCAACGCAAAATATGCAAACCTTATTGCTCTCTGCACCTTTGGGGCAGCAAACATTTACAAATGAAAATTGCTTTGTGGGTTTGGCTTCCCAAATGTAATGGCCGACGATAACAATGAGAGAAGCTTAAAAAAAAGAAAAAAAGCCTGATGTTTTCATTCCCATGAATACAGGAATGAAAGATTTGACATTTGCGACGCATAAGCATTCTTCAATGCCCGAACTGAATAAACATTTATTGCTAAATACGCTTGAAAAAAAAATGGTTGAGCGTTGTTTTTGATTCGTAATTGTGTGGCTGTTGCACCCTGGAAACACCCTCAAATATGCCCCAAACTCACAATAATCTTCCTCCTTCCATCAATCATTTATGTTCCTTGTATTCAAATTATTACCATTTGCTGTTAGTTCACAATTAATTGCTGTTAATTGTAATTGTAATTAAATGTGTTAATTAATCAATTACAACAGGTAAGATTTTCCTTATCCAGCTTTAAACTGCTGAAATGATTAAAGGTTGACAACTGAGCTTGCAGTCCTACTTTATCTCCCTCCTTCATTTGGACTCACACAGAACACCCTTCTAATGATAGTAGAAAATTAACTTTCTCTCTTGCACCAAGGCTCATGAATAATTAACTGGTTTGATGGTTTGGTGCCTCAACGAAAGAAACACAGAGACAATAATTAACACATCCAGGGGTGGGCGGAAGTGGGTCCGGAGGAGAGCATTACCCCCCCCCCCCCAACCCAATCTGGTGGCCATTCAGGCCACGAAACGCGAGCCGTCCGGGTGGACAGGTCATGTGGATGACCCGGACGCCAAGCACCAGGGTCCCCACGGGGTGATTCGGACGACCGCGGTGAGGAACCAAACGCCGAAGCAGGAACCAGACCAAGACAGGCAACTGCTCCGGACGAGGACCTCCCACGCTGTGGTTGCGCGACGACCACGGATTGGTCGCCGCCGAGGATTGATCAGAAAGCAGCCGTGGATTGGTCACGGAGATGTCGCCACCTCCTGGAAAGCAAGGTGAGGCGGTGCCGGATCGGTCTCCACTGCCACGTGAGCTCTGCTCGGCATCGGATCAGTGGCCAAGCAGAGCACAAGTCAGTAACGAGTCCGTCGAAACTGCAAAGTGGGCGTGGCGAGGTGGCGGATCCGTTCCCACTGAAACAAGACGCTCGGGTGCTGGAAACGCGGGGAGGTGAAGCGAACTGACTGGGATGAAAGATCGGGCGGAGAGATTCATAATCGAAATAATCTGAGTCGTACTCAGGCATCTGGTCATATAAATCAAAGTCCTCCTCATAGTCCGAAAAATCCGAGTCCAAAAGAATATGCGGTGCTGGACGGGTCGTGGTCGGGACGTATTCATAGCTCGCCGGTGGAGCATATGATACGGAAGCGGAGGACGTCATGGAGCCTACCCGGATCAGACAGAATTGGTCCTCCGGCAGTCGCTCTACCTTGCGTCGGTCAGGGCGACACCGGGTCTTTCCTGCTGGATCCTGTTTTGGCCAGATCGTTCTGTCACAATCCATCGGAACGGAGGTAGGACCCAAATGCAGGACTCGGGAGATGCAAGGTAGTTCGGGGAAAAACATTTTTTATTCAATGGTCGAGGATCGGGCAGGCAGTCAGGTGCAGCGGGCGAAGAGAGCAGGTGAGCGGGCAGGCAGGAGTCGTTACACGGGAGAACGATCAAAGCAGGCAGAAGAGTCAAAGGAATCAGGCTTACGGGGTCGGTCAGAAAACAGGCGGAAGTCGGTACACACGGGTTGGCGATCAGGGATACAAGAGTGCTGGAACCGGATATGAACCTCAACGATCTGGCGGAGAACCAGTTGTCATCGGGGTCCTATATATACAGGGGATAGTCAGCCCACATGAGGCGCAGGTGTGTGCCTCCCAATTAACGCAGCCGCGCGGGCACCCACACAGCCCGTGGTGGAGTGGCAGGATCATGACACAGGGAGCAGGCGCTTTCAAGAGCATTATGGGTATTCTCTGTATGGAGGTGAAGGATTCAGGATGTGAGTTTCAAGCAAGAAAAATCTAAAGCCCAATCCAAAGCCAAATGAAGTCAACTAGATCTCTGGATGCTGTTGAATGAAAGGGTGCTAGATCAGCAAATGTTTTTGCCGAGCATATCAGAAGAACACAGAGGTATTCAAACTGATCAATCTTAATTGATTAACATTACGGAAATATTTGGATATGTGGGAATGTATGTTTTGTCAATAAATAGTGTATTGGATTGGAGTGCATACAGTGCTGATCCACTACTTTGGGAGGAACAAAAGCATGAGTAGTAATATTGATTTTATAATATTATATATATATATAAAATATTGTATATAATATAATGTTGATTTTTAAAGTTAGCTACTGCTGCGTACATCAGGAGTCTCAAAGTCAACTTATCCGGGAGCAGCTGGCCATCAGGGTGAGTCTGGTCCTTATCAAGTATTCCACAAAACGGGAATCTTTTCTTTTCAAACTGTTTGTAAGATCAATTCTAAACAAGATTGTTGATGTGGTCCTCTCTCTCATCTTTCTAGTATTTTATATATGCCTCAGCATGTCGAGTTGAGTCACAAGGTCTGATATTGACAATATTTGGACCGACTTATAATACCATATTCTGTCTCTGTCAATATAAGACACATCGGGTTGGTCCCGCGCTCAACAATGTAAAATTCTGTCTCCCACCTTTCTTGAAATTGGCTCTGCATATTGCCATACTGGCGTCACTGATGTGTAGTGCCTGTACGCCAGCCTTGGGTGCAGGCAGCGTGGGATCGATTGCCGGTCAGTGATGGTGTCGATATCTGCCAGGCGAGTGACTGGCGACCAGTTCAGGGTGTAGCCTGCCTTTCGCCAAAAGGTAGCTGGGATAGCTTCCAGCTATCCCACAACCTTTGTGACGGTAAGCGGCTTGGATAATGACATGACATGACATATTGCCTAACTGGGATGGGGTGAGTGACTATACTTGGTAATTTACTTTGGCTAACTTGTCAACAAAAAGTGTCGAAATCTGTAATCAGCCTGAGCTCCAGTACCTGATAAGTGATGAAAAATCATAAAACGCACAGGACAACGGCTTGGCAAAAAAAAAAGCAGGCTGTGCTAACACTAAACCTTCATGTCGAGTAAGAAGACCTCCAGTTAGCCCCAAGGCTGCTAGTTTGAGACCCCAACTATTTTGTACATGAATAAACTCATCTGAAATTCATTCTAATAGCATTTTGAGCGTATTTAGTATGTGTGTCAATTTGACTGTATTCCATATATCTTTCTTTTGTTGTTGTTTTTGTGTATTTATGAAAAAAACACCTAGACAAGAGGTGTCCAAAATTTTTCATAATGCAAGCGACTTTAACTAAAGAATAACTGAGAGGTACACATAGATTCAGTTTTAATGTCACCTATGTCCACTTCCGTAGTCATGAGGTTTGCATCCCTCCAGACCAGCCAACCATAGAGTAGGTCCCAAAATACATTGCACATGCACACATACATTTATGTAACTTTGCAAGCACTTTTTTCTTTGACCCCCTTTATGCGCAAATGACATTCATACCTTTACAACAACAACAATAATAATAATAAGACTAAGCTTTAAGTAAGTGCACATGCACGTGCTAAGAAATGCCTACCTTCTAGTCACATTTTTTTTCTTATATTCATGCTCTGAGGTCACAATATTAAACGTTGAGGTCATGACAGAGCTGAGGTCAGCACTCCTCTTAGCAAGGCATATAGTCAGCTCAGTTTCCTGATAATGTAGAGTCAAATCCCACAAAGGCTGCACAGTGACCGCAAGATCAGCCTGAACCAGCCCAGTGATTGTTCATTCGAGTGTTCCACTCAATAAATCATGGGCCAAACTGAAACAGGAACCCAGAGTGGAAGCACGCCTGTGCCACCGCCAGCTCAGTGTCAATTAATGCGATATGACAAGGCAAACACGGTCCGGCATCAGACAGTCCCGGAATCTTCTGCCTTCCACTTCATCAATAATGGATCACAATTTGCCTCCGTATTGAGAGATAAACTTGATTCAGACCCCTCTAACCATGCAGCTTAACTGCTCTCATTATACAATATTTACACCTTTCATTCTATCTCCTTTGTCCAATAAGAAGACTGAAGCTTGCTAGTATAATAGCATGCTATTAAGTTTTATTTTTACTGACTGAATAAAAACTATACATATTTCCTTTCTGTTGTTTGTGGGTTGATAAGAGTTTGGCCAAGAAGAGGCAGTGGTTGGATAGGTAATGGCAAAAGAATGAACTATATGATGTCACATTCTCTCATTACATCAAATCACACAATTACAAACACACACACACACACACACACACACACACACTTAACCATCTTAGGTCAGACAACACCTATTAAAAATGTTTTATAAATGTAGGTAAATATATTGCAGTTAAATAAAAAAAAAATAGAAACAGTATACAATCGTAGTAAGCAGGAAATTATTAATCTTCATGGGTTAACTCCAAAGAGACCAACAGCATTAAGATGAGCTCCTAATATCTACAGCAATAGTTTGTTTTATGACAACCAACTTAGTAAGTTGCCAGTCTGACAAATAAATCTTAGATGACAAACATGGAGGGTGTCACACTTTAGCAGAGGTGTCAAATAACTAAAAACAAATACTAATATTACCATATTGAAGTAGATTTTTCTGGTATCTGTACTTGAGCATTTATTTTTGTTCTAACTTTTAGAAATTTCTTTTAACACAAATATCTGCAATTTTTACTCCTTACATTTTAACCTCTAAAACATTCTCCGGTTAGCAACAACCCCGCATAAAAGACGGAATGTGGCAACACAAATTTTCCCTACGCCCAAAGCCCTGCCTGATCAAATTTAAAGTGAGTGCTCAGTGAGTGTGTTTTTTTCAATGTTAAAAGAATTCATGATAACATTTAGGGCTGGTCTACAGGAAAAAAATGTTTATTGTCTAGAGTGGCTGTATTCCATGTCGTGTTTTGTCATATGTGCAATAGAAGGATTTACGTCTTATGTTTCGTGAATAAAACTGAAGATAACCTCACCCATAAAATCACATTCTAAATCTCAATAACTGTAAAAACAAATGAATAGATAACTTGCAATTACACTATTTTCCCAAATACTTCTGAGTGATGATGACTCAGAAGTTTTAAGTGGGCCTTGTTAAAAGTTATGTGTGTGTTTGTGTGTGTGTGTGTGTGTGTGTGTATGTGTGTGTGAGAGAGAGAGAGAGAGAGATACACAGACCAGGTATTTTCAAATGGCAGGCATCGTCACATCAATGTATTTTTCCCCAGAATACGCCGTTGCCACAGATTGTCTACAGTGTGACTTTGCAGCATTAATGCATCTGCCCTCTTTCACATTCTACCAGTTAAAGTGCCTTAATTCTTTCTGTAACCTCAATGTGGAAGATTGCATGCAGTTGCTGTATCCTGAAATTAATGTCCATATGTTTGTATGGCTGGCATAAGTGTCACTGGATGGATGGATGGATGGATGGATGGATGGATGGATGAAGTGAACAAACATGTTCTCCCTCACTTTGTATAAATGAATAAAGAATGTGACATCAAATTACATGATGAATTAAACAATTGGTATGACTAGTACAACTATTACACTGAACTGATGTTCTATAAGGGTCATTTACTGTAATTAATAACAGTAAAGACAGCCCACTGGGAACAGTTTTGAAATTCAATTGATTTTATGGATATATTTGGATTATTAGCAGTTGTTATACATAAAAAGGTAAAACAAAATTGTTCCCAAAAAATAAAAACAAAATGAAATGTTCAAAAGTAGTATTTTTCTATCTTTTAATGCCAAAATGTTTTGAAACTTAGACGTCTGAAATCAAGTTTCATGATTTGCAACATTTTCTGACGATGCTAATTACATTTTTAGATATCTATAATTTTTCTCCTGATGCTTAAATCTATAATCCACAACTATTTTCCATTAAAAAAAAAAGTAATTTTCACCCATCAAGAATAGATGAGTCTTGATGAGGCCTATTAGTTTCTGACACATTTTGCTAGAGTTTCTGATATATCCATCCATTTTCTTAGCCGCTCATCCTCACAAGGGTCACGGGAGTGCTGGAGCTTATCCCAGCTCTCATCGGGCAGGATGCAGGGTACACCCTGAACTGGTTGCCAGCCAATTGCAGTGCACATCGAGACAAACAGCCGCACTCACAATCACACCTCGGGGCAGGAATGTCCAATTAATGTTGCATGTTTTTGGGATGTGGGAGGAAACCAGAGTGCCCAGAGAAAACCCACGGAGGAACATGCAAACTCCACACGGTGGGCTGGGATTAAACCCGGGTCCTCAGAACTGTGAGGCCAACGCTTTCCAGCTGTGCCACAGTGCCGCCATTTTCCAAAATATTCTTTTTTGATTTATATTTAGTGAACGGTCTATACCGGTACATTCCATGCTGTATCACTTGGTGGCGCTCTAAAATGATGCAGCAGGAATTAGATATTAGACCCATCAATGGTCAGGCCCATATCTGGACAGTGCGAACAGAAAGTAGAAAGTAGGCAGGGTTGGAAGGAGGGGGAGGCCAAACAAATCATCTCGAAGTAACGACGGTTTTGTTGTAATGCTAAAGCGGAGGCTGATTTGGTTTTATCCTACCATAAATTCACCGCTCTGGCTCTAAACGGTCAGCAGTCGATATATAAGAGATGGGGAAAATGTATGCAATGTGGAGAATGGTGTTTTTAAAAGAAATTCACATGAAAAACTCTACAGGACACGATGAGCACAATAACATAAGGTTAAACACAAATGGCAGCTCTGAGTATCTCCAATGTCTGTGAATCACCTGAAATATTGCTGGTTAACAAAGTTAAGTGTTTGTATTCTTCTTTTTTTTTTACTCCAATTTTTATACAGTACTTTCACTGTAAATGAATATAGGCGCCAAATATTGGTTATCGGCCTTCTTAACTACTAATAATATGAACCTGAAAACCCCATATTGGTTGATCTCTTACAGCTACCTATTAAAAAACAAGGAATGAGATAAAAATTACTAATTAATGTACTGATTTATTCGTTTACTAGTGTCTACATTTATTGATCAAATTATATGAAAATGATGTATGCACAAGCAGCACTAATTTTGTATCTCGCATACAAGCACAATAACACATACAGTGCAGCACATTTCACAGCGAGGGAACCTTGAAATTGCACATTACTGCAGCAACCATCACATCACTGTATAACCCATCAGACATAGTAATTTAAACATTAGGCTTATAAAATATATTTGACATCACTATAAGAACAATTACGGGAAAAAACAGTGTCTCAAAGCAAATCCAAAAATAAGGAGAGCCCTGTAATGTATTTTCTAATTCTAAGCGACAGTACCCTCACAAGAGAACAATTTTTTTATGGGAATCATTTCAAAAAGACACAGAAGTCGGTTGTAAAGCCATGTGACATCAACATGGACATGCAATCAATTTAGTTATTAAAGCTAATTATCCTTGTGGCTCTTACAAAAAGATTGGATTTTGGAGGATAAAATGATCCTGAAATTAAATATAATTTAATAAAGGGTAACACAATGGTATTTATTGTCAATTAAAAAAAACATGAAAGCCACTTAAAAGTCCATGATACAGCATGGGTGCAAACGATAAAATCCAATGTAGCGGGGGTTCACGCTGCCAAAGCGTTTACATAATATGCACTGTACTATTTATCAGAATCAGCTTTATTGGCCAAGTATGAAAACAACAGAGGGAATTTGTCTACGGTCGTTGGAGTCGCCCCAGTATGACACATGTTGAGTACGACAGCAGACAGACAATTGACAGAAAACTTTTTTTTAACTCGCAGTTGTGCATTTAGAGCAGTTAGAATGCCCATTAGAACAATAGTTCAGTCCAATGACCATTATGCAAAGAGTGTAAAGACATAAAATAGCTCGATGCAGTTCAAAGTGATGTGCGTTTTGCGATAGTCTGGGACCATGTCAGTTGTGCAAATGGTGCAGTTATTATACACTTGACGTGCATATGCTACTCAGGTACAACAGAAACATAGGTTAAGAACAAATGGCTCAGAGAGGTCAGACTACCACAGCGAGAGAAAAAAATATATAATATGTAACACTATACTGTATAGTGCCGTGAAAAGGTATTTGCCCCTCCTGACTTCTGTTTTCATTTTTTTCTATCAAACACAAAGTTTTCAAATCAACAAACCAATTTCATTATCACCCAGAAACAACCCAAGGAAATACAAAATGCAGTTTTCAAATGACCAATTTATTGAGGCAAAACAAAAAATCAAACCCTTTCTGACCCTCAGTCCAAAAGTAATTGCCCCCTGAACCAAATACCTGCCCTTGGCAGCAATAACTGAAATCGAGCATTTGCAATCATTGGTGATGACTCTTTGACCTCGCTCAGGAGGAATTTTGTCCCAGTTTTCTTTTCAGCTCTGCCATATTGGTGGGTGGCTGTTGTGATTTGGATTGTTGTCCTCCAGCATGATCTAAGAACGCTTGAGTTTCAGGACACGAACTCATGGCCAGATGTTGTTCTTCAGGATTTTCTGGTAGATGGCAGAATTCACTGTTCCATCAATCACAGTAAATTGTCTTGGTCTTGAGGCAGCAAATCAGCCCCACACCTTTCGAAATATTCTATTTTTGACTCATCAGCCCACCGAATGTTTCTCCAAATGTATTGAGGATCATCAAGATGTTTTTTTTGCATATGTGAGATGAGCCTTTTAAATATGAGACGACCCTTTGTATACTTTGCTGACAGCAGGGGTTTTTTTCACCTGGGAACTCCCACATGGAGGCCATTTTTGGCCAGTGTCTTTTCTCATGGTATTCATGGACACTGACCTTAACTGAGGCCAGTGAGGCCTGCAGGTCTTTAAATGTTGCTCGAGGTTCTTTGTGATCTTCTGGATCGCAATCTTGTAGTAATTTTAGTGAGTCGTCCACTCCTGGGAAGGTTGGCCACTGTTCCAAGTTTTCTCCATTTGTGGATAACGGCTGTGACAATGGTTTGTTGGAGCCCCAAAGACTTGAAAATGTCTTTGTAACCTTTTCCACACTGATGAATTTCAATCACTTTTTAATTATTTTCTTCTTGAATTTCTTTGGATTGTGGCATGATGCATTGGTTCTTCAGATCTTGTAACCTACTTCACGTTCTCCCACAGATTCAATTTAAATGATTTTTTTTTTAATCCAACAAGTATGGTGGTAAACAGGTTTGAGTAGTGGAGGCTAGACTCAGGTCAGAAGTAAGTATATGCGAGCAACAGAATGGTTTCATGCCTAGAAAGAGTACCACAGATGCATTATTTTCCTTGAGAATGCTTGTGGAAAAGTACAGAGAAGGTCAGAAGGAACTACATTGTGTCTCTGTAGACCTAGAGAAAGCCTATGACAGAGTACCAAGAGAGGAACTGTGGTAATGCATGCGCAAGTCCAGTGTGGTGGAGACATATGTTAGAATAGTACAGGACGTATGAGAACAGCAGAACAGGGGTGAGGTGGGCCGTAGGTGTGTCAGAAGAATTTAAGGTGGAGGTGGGACTGCATCATGGATCTGCTCTGAGCCTCTTCCTGTTTGCGGGAGGAATGGATAGGCTGATTGATGAGGTTAGACTGGATTCCCCTTGGACCATGATGCTCGCAGATGATATGGTGATCTGCAGTGAAAGCAGGTGGAGGAAAAATTAGAAAGATGGAGGCATGCACTGGAAAGGAGAGGAATGAAGATTAGCCCAAGTAAAACAGAGTATATGTGCATGAATGTGAAGGGCGGAGGAGGAGGAGTGAACCTCCAGGGAGAAGAGATAGCAAGGGTGGACGATTTCAAATTCTTGGGGTCAACAATACAGAGCAATGGAGAGTGTGGTAAGGAAGTGAAGAAACGGGTCCAAGCAGGGTGGAACAGTTGGCGGAAGGTGTTTGGTGTTCTATGTGACAGAGGAGACTCCGCTAGGATGAAGGGCAAAGTCTATAAAACAATGGTGAGGCCGGCCGTGATGTACGGATTAAAAACGGTGACACTGAAGAAACAACAGGAAGCAGAACTTGAGATAGCAGAAATGAAGATGTTGAGGTTCTCACTCGGAGTGAGCAGGTTGGATAGGATAAGAAATGAGCTAATTTCTTATCCTATCCAATTCGAGGGGCAGCGAAAGTTGGATGTTTTGGAAACAAGGTTCAAGAGAGCAGACTTCAATGGTGTGGACAAGCAAAAGAGTGAGAGGAAGACCAAAGAAAAGGTTGATGGATGTTGTGAGGGAGGACATGAAGACTGTGGGTGTTAGAGAGGAAGATGCACAAGATGGGCCTTGATAGAAAAAGATGACACGCTGTGCCAACCCCTAATCGGGACAAGCAGAAAGGAAAGGTAGAAAAAGAAGTGTGTGACAAATATGCAAAAAAAAAAAAAAAACAGCTCAGGAAGGGGGTAAATACTTTTTCACTCCAGTGTACTGTAGTATATAATCCCAATTGGTCCCCTACACTACACTTCACTACACGTACACATCCAGTACACTAACAAACGGTATCCAAAAGAAGGTTAGGTCTGGCCTTGTATGACTGTTAGTTTCCCATTGTTTTTGATTTGACAATTGGGATATCGGTATGTGAATTTTTCAAAAGCTCAAAGCTGCTCAGTTGCTAAAATTTCAGCTCTGAATTTTCCCTGTGAAATTGGGTACATGACTATTGAAAGTGAAAAAGCCAAAACACTTTCACAAGAACAGTAAGGACACACTTGTGGTTTAACGATCAAATAGTGTTTTCTGTCCCCATTTTGTCTTTTCTTTTAAATAAACAGTGCTTTGTTATCTACTGTTTAAAACTCCAATTCAGTGGTAGACAAAGAAGTATGCGGTTTGCCAGATGCCGAAAAAAAACTTTTTTAAACTCTTTCACGCCAGCACTTCTGTCATCCATATGAGTTTCTCACATCAATATGCTGCCACCAATTATAACAGCTGCTGTATTTTGCTTCTGGCTCTGCTGCATGCTTGTTTTGAGTTTGTCAGCACACATTGCAAGGCAGAACGTTTGCAACATTTGAAACAGTTCACTTTCGCAAAGCCTACTTCTAAATCCAGATGAATGCTGTAATTTTTGTAATTTCTCATTCTTATCTTTTAGCCATAGGTGGTGGCTTCCACTGGAATGTTTTAAATGAGATATCGGGAGCAAGCATCCTGTAGTGCTGAGATATGCCAGGATTCTCTAAATCCGACAAGTCATTTTATGGAGCTCTGCTTCACAGAAATATTCTTTAACAATTTGCCTGCCACGAGTTCATGCTGTTATGACTGTATGATTAGATGGTAAAATCTTATTTAAGAACTAATCACAAGTCATTTGCTATGATGAAATGTTTTTGTGCATCTTTTGGATTATAACTTGTGAATTTTTATGAGCTGGCTGAATAAGTATACACTCTAAGAGCAAATGGAGAGAATCAAAATAATGCATCTAGCTTGTTTATGTTTCTATAATGGACCATTAATTGTAATCCTCACTTACCAATGTCTACAAGTAAATTGAAATACCACACATCTCATTGATTGATTAGCTTCAAATTGCTATTTGCAATTTTGATGCCAAGCTGCATTCTTAGTTAAATTTACAAACATAAATTGACCAGCAATGTAATATAAATTGAATGCAATATATTGGGCAAAAACTGCAGTTACACTATATAGAGTACCTAAAAAAAAGTTGCTTTTCTCTACCGCGACACAGCTCTTCCACATGGATATTATTAGAGGAAACCTATAATGGTGATGACGACTTTGTGTATCTAATTAAATGCAACATGTTGTTTGCACTCATGTGAGGCAAGGGAGAAATAAACTATCCCTCTAGCGCTTCACGATAATGAGGTCACAAAATAGAATTGGGTGCAAGTCTTATTTTAATGTTTCGTTTCCTGCAATTCCCATGATTGATAGCTAGGAATATGGGTAAAAACAGGACAATTTTAAGATTTGTTATTGCATATGCTGATTAGAATTGCATTGGGATTCTCAGTCAATGGCCTGTGATGGAAACTGTCATGCTTATCAAAAGAATGTATAGACTTGTGCATACTTGTAATTGGTATATGATGATATTTCTCCTCCTCTAATAATATTGTAGGTTCAGAACAGAGATTCTCAAACAACTTTAGTTCGTTATTCATATTGATTCTTGGAAAATAGTAACTTGAATGGACTGCTAGAAAATTGGAACAGTGAAATCTATTTTGTGAGCACGCGGTAAGGTGTTGTGTCTATTTGTGTGTGTACTCTGTATATCTTTGTTTGTTTGTTTTAAATAGTGGAACGTCTTCCCATTGGTGACCAGAAAAATAGAAGCTTTCCCTGATGCAGCTGATGCACACAAATTGGAGGAGTGAAAGTCTGCACATTCTGAGCATGGAATATCCTGCTACCTCTTCTGACCTTGAAAGGGTGTTTCACAATGGAACGCCAATACAACTGCACCAAGTCCTTTCATCTGCATCTGTTAATTAAATTGTAATTAAAATTCTTATAAACAGACGGAAAGAGAGGTTTGACGGTATGAATAATAAATGTGCAAAGGAGCCCCACATTAGTTCCAAAAAGTGCATTGGGTGATTTTCAAGATCACCCACACACCAAACAGCCACTTGAATGTTTCGAGGACACCTTCCACAGTTCACTTGTCTGTCAAAATGTATGCACAGGTGTGCGTTTCTTACAATATGAGAAACCCTGAGGGTCCATGTGCCATCATCCGCTAAATTAAACCTCTCCTCCCCTTCCCCTGCTCACTTAAGATCCTTCTCATGACCAGTTGCTATCCTCAGACATCACACCAGGTTGAAAAGGAGGAGCCTCCAGTACCCTTGCTCCCCAAAGCCCAGTGCAATTGCCCCGTTATTGTCCAGTCATCCACTGCTCACAGGGGTGTGGGTCGAAAGAGCTGTGAGCATACTGCACCCTAGATTTTCTAATTTGACAGTGAGCTTCATCTTAATTTTTGCTCTACGCCTGGGGGCAGAGAGAACTTTTGCATGACAGGGAACTATCTTTACAGGCTGATCACTTTTTAAATCAAACATTTTTATGCTTGTCAGGAAGATTTGGGAGAGTTGGCACCATCTACTGAATTTATTGTATTTGAAAGGGTATATTAAGAAATCTGTGGTATATCTGCAGATGGGTGCAACATTTTTCTTTGAAAGAAGAAATTGTGTGAAAGTGAATGCATGTTAAAATATATTTATCGCATTCTTGTCACCAAGTCTCATTCGCCATTTTAGTAAAAAATAATATTGAAATGAAAATCCATCATCATCCATAAAAAGATAATGAGGCTTATTTCATTTCTGTCTAAAATTTAAGTAATACTCAAACAATGAGTTATAATACTAACATTTTAAACGGGATTTACTTAACGTGTCACTAAATTTTAAATAATTACCCAGTTACACCAGCAGTGTCAGTCTGGTTACCAAATCAGCCTCACAGTTCTGAGGACTGGGGTTCAAATGGGAGTTTGCATGTTCTCCCCGTGCCTCCGTGGGTTTTCTCCGGGCACTCCTATTTGCTTCCACAACCCAAAAACATGCATGCATTGAAGACTGGTTGTTCGTTTCTATGTGCCCTGCAATTGGCTGGGGACCAGTTCAGGGTTTACCCCACCTTTCGCCCAAATATAGCTGGGCTCTGGTATAGCCTGCCCATCCATTGAAAAGATGTACTTTAGGCTTGGTGTCTGTCGTGGAAGGTACAGGGGCCCAAAGCTTTCCTTGGAGACTGCAATGTAGCGACAGTATACCGGAAATCAGGGGTGCTCAATGCATTGACCAGTCGATCGGAGGCAGTTTTGGTCGATTGCGATGGCTTGCCAAGACAAAAAAAGAAAAGACATCAGCCGTATTTTTTTTTAACATTAGCTCACCGCGCATGTGCAAACGACAGTACAGGAAAACACGCTGTCAGTGAGTCCCCCCTATTTTAAGCTCTCGCCTAAGAAATCTTAACAAACATGAGTATGGATGCTGCAGTAAAGAAGACAAAAACGTATCAGTTTTATACGGAATGGGAAGCTGACTTTTTTTCACAATGTCATTTTCGAAGTGTGTTTGCCTCATCTGCCAGTGTGGTGAAATGTGGAACAGCATTTAAGAACTGTCTATGGAAAATACAACACCGACATTCTGCCGAAAAGTAAGCTGAGAATGAGAAAAGTGAACGAACTAAAATCCCAATTGGCCACACAGCAGTCACCGAAGCATCGTTTCTGGGTTTGTCACATCACACATAAAGAGGCATAGCTGATTCGTTGTTCAAATCTTTTAAAAATGAGGCGGAAATATTATCTTCAATAAAATCTCTGCACCTTTAAAGGAGTACAGTTACACGGTGCTATAAAGCCATGGCTGGTGTGTGGAAGGACATTGGACATTGTGTTTCTCACTGCAGTTGGACGAATCCACTGATGTGAGTGACACAGCCCTGGTATGCATTTTCATTAATATGGTGTTTAGTGATCATCAACATTGGCTCATGTGGTTATGCAAGGCACACAAACATACATTTACACATACAGAATCCTCAATATACTTTAAAATAAATGTGTTTTGCATTTTTGTAGTAGGTAGATCTTTGTGAGTCGGTCATTTTATTTAATCATTGGTCATTCTAAATAATAAATAAATAAAAACGCCCCCAATCGATCGCGAGAGGCTGGATGCTTGAGAAGTAGATCTTGGGGTAAAAAAGTCTGGGCACCCCTGCCGTAAATGGTCTTCTCATATCAGTAATTGCAACTAGACTGAGCTACGACATCTACACTACACTTGCACTCCTTGCACCAGGACTTCATTAATCACACTCCTACACATGACAAAGAGTAATTACCCTTCAAAGTGACACACTCCGGCACATATGAATGTACACCCACACAGGCACACATAATTTACTTGAACATATTTTAACAGGTGACTGGTATACATTGTACAGATATTATCTGAGCTATGGCATACCCACACAAACACACACTGTGTGTGACTTTCAACGATAGATAATTCTTTACATGCTGTGGTTATGTGTGTATGGTAGAGTTAGACAGGATCACGAATCCATTTTGCCCCAGGCAGGAGTCAGTCTGTCATGGTATGATGAAATCCTCCACCTGTCCTCATTCATCAGGGCAACTACAGATATTAATTATCACAAAGCTCCAGACTCACAGCAGAATACATGCACATTTGCTCACACAGAACCAACTCCATTGAAAACTTTCTACAGCAGAGACTACGATCACAGCAGACTTCTTTCTTTAAATCCATTCTGATGCTAGTTCCAAATGCCTACAGCACTACAAATTGATGACCTAGAGAGGTCAGTTATTGCTTGCTGAAGCAAAAATGTCTCTGTTCGCCTTAGTTACAGTCAGTCATCTAAAGTTCACGATACATGTGCAATTAACCAACTCTGACCCACAACCACAACGAGTAAGGAGACCCAAGCGATGGATGTGACATCACTTGTATTTCTAAAAGAATCAGAGGCAAGTTCTACAGAGTATGATGGTTTTTTTTTCTTTTCATGAATTTACCAGATATACTTCACTTGGGTTGTAGCCAGCAAGATACTGATAGGACCAACTGGTACAAAATTTGTCCAATCAGCAATGCCCAAATTCAATAAAATTCACATTTGTGACCAAGATAGCATCTTAAATCAAAACAATTCTTTTGATGTCCTGTATGTAGTGGGGGCGTGTGGATCAGCCCATCAGTTCACCAGACCTCAATCCAATCAAACACCTCTAGGGTATCTTCCAGGAGACTACCCATGATATTCTCAGGACCAGACCAGACCTTGCATGGAGGCACACAACTAAGCCACAAATTCACTGTACTACTCTCAGTCCATGTAAATTTGATCAAAGGTTTATTAAGTTTATGCCCTATGACTGACTGCCAAAAAGTTCAGGGTGTAGACCACCTTTTATCAGTCAGCTGGAATAAGCTCTAGCACTCTGCTACCCTGAACAGGATAAGCGCTACTGACAATGGGCGGATGTGTTGTTACTTAAGTTGCAGTTCGCATTTGTACAAGAATGTACTCAATACTCAATGAGCATGAACTAATTTGATCATTGCTTCCATCCATCCATCCATCCATTTTCTGAGCCACTTATCCTCATGAAGCGTCACATGAGTACTGGAGCCAATGCCAGCTGTCTTCGGGCAGGAAGCGGGGTACACCCTGAACTGGTTACCAGCCAATCACAGGGTACATGAAGACAGACAACAGCCGGACTCACAATCACACCTAGGGGCAATTTAGAGTCTCCAATGAATGCATGTTTTGGGGATGTAGGAGGAAACTGGAGTGCCTGGAGAAAACCCATACAGGCACCGGCACAACATGCAATCCTCTCACGGGTGGGGCCAGGATTTGAACCCTGGTCCTCAGAACTGTCAGGCCAACGCTCTGCAGCTGCCCCACCATCCCACTCTTTGTTTAAATTATTTCAAAATTGCCATCTTACAATTTCCACCAACAACATGTGTTTCTAATTCAGTTTCTTCTTTGATCCCTTATTTCTAGAGACAGCACACAGCAAGATTTCTGTAACCTGTCTACCTTCCAGCTTACAGGATTTGACAGTGGGAGTTAATGCAGCAAAATGAATAGTTAAGGCAATACAACTTTAGCTAACCTAAATGCCGCTTGTGTTGATTCAAGGGAGGTAATGCTCCACTGACCATAGCCTTCACAAAGGCCATAGTCATCTTAACTTATTTTTAAGGTGTTAGTGTGTTAAGGAATTCCTGGTTATATGGGTAGCTGGGATCATGTTTGGTAATTTGTGTGATTTTTTCACTGTTGTTTTTACCTGTCTTCAGTTCACATTAATTTAATCTATGAAAAAACAAATTTAAAAGTGGATCTTTAATTATTGTGCATGAACTTCAAGTTATTGTATCTCTCTATGCCAGTTGCAAGGCATGTCAAGATTCCCGGGGGCCAGTACTTAATTTGGAGATCACTAGATTGTGGTGGTATTTTTTTTTTATCTTTTTAAGCATTTTATTAATCTATTTATGGATAGATTTATCTTGCTACAAGAGTGGAAGCTGTTGTAGTTGGAAAGGGGTTGGCAACTTCAGTTTCTTCCACATTCACTTGTAGGTACAAGGGCAATGCATCCATCTTGTTCATTGGAGCTGATTTCTCATATTCACCTCATAAAATGTTCAAATATAAGCATGTTTATGTGTGACTTCTGCTGTCCATTTAAATGCACGGATGGCTGCACTGTCAGCAGGTCTGGCTTTGTCCTTGCATTTTAATAAACACCATCTGAGTTTTCTAGTTGTGTATAAAACTGTCATGAAACTGCCACCCCGTGAGCCCGAGAACCTGACCTCTGTCCCAAGGGAGCCGCTGATGGGACATTGCAGTGAAGGGGTGGGACCAATGTCAATCAGCATGCTGATACACTTTACAGTTGTCTCTCTACACTTGAAAACAGCCACATTGTTGGATGCATTTTAAATTATGTAGATGAAAAGAAAGGTTGGAATGATAGTATTGACCGAAGCCTCAGAGATGACTCTCCTCAAAGACTGTCGCCAAGAATATTTGTTTTCTTGTTTGTTGTATAAAATGTCAAGATTCCACTGTTGTGGATTTTTTTTTCTTCTTAAATTGTTTCAACATTGGGCAAAGACAATTGAAAAATCTATGTGCAAGAAGTTATTGTTTAAGTTAAAACTGGTTATAACTGGTGCCAGGGTGGGGCAGCTGCAGAGCGTTTGTCTCACAGTTCTGGGGACAGGGGTTCAAATCCCGGCGCCGCCTATGTGGAGTTTGCATGTTCTCCCTGTGCCTGTGTAGGTTTTCTCTGGGGTCCGGTTTTGCTCCCACATCCCAAACACATGCATTCATTGGAGACTCTACATTGCCCCTACATGTGATTGTGAGTGCGACTGTTATCTGCCTTCATGTACCCTGCGATTGGCTGGCAACCAGTTCAGGTTGTACCCCACCTCCTGCCCATTGACAGCTGGGATAGGCTCCAGCAATCCCGCAACTCTTGTGAGGATCAGCGGCTCAGAAAATGGATGGATGGATGGTCATAACTGTACTGCAAATTTTTGAAGCACATGACATGATGAACGTAAAGTTATTCTTGCTTTCATTTTCTGTGAGTACATACACAAATGTTTATGTGCATGTACTATATGCACACCTCCTGAAGACTGAATGCCCCGCAAAGTTTCACAGAATGATGAGATCCTTTTATGGCTGTATGATAGCAACCATCCAATTCAAGGGTATGTCCGAACATTTTGACATCAAATCCAGGGTGAAGCAAGACACCATCATCTTTGGCATCCTCTTCTCCTTCCTTCTGAAATATGCTTTTAGGAACTGAGCTCAGTGGGTGGACACAGACACAACATCAGATGGCAGCCTCTGAAAGGTTGCTGGAGTAAAAGCAAAAACCAAGGTGCGTGAGATCATAATCAGACACATGCTGGGCTGATGACACAGCAGTCAGCCTACACACTGCAAAATATCTCCAGTGTCTGATGGATGAATTCTCCCAGGCCAGCAAAGATTCTGGAAAAACCATCAACATGAAGATGAAGATCATAGTCCAAGATTTAGACACACCACCACCCAACTTAAAGTGATTCAGCAGTTCACTTACCTTGGTCCCACCATCACCGACAGCCTGTCCTTACACACTAAAATCAACAAATGCATCGGTAAGGGTGCCACAACCCTGGGGCAACTAACTATTCATGTATATGGGAACAGCAAGCTGAACACTAACGAAGTTGGAAGGGTAATCGCCTGCGTTAGCTAGCGCTGTTCAGACAACACAGACTGTGCTAGCTCGGCCACGTGCGGCGTAAAGAAAATGGTCGGCTCCCAAGAAGCAAATCTTTTAGGGTCAACTCAAATTTAGTGAAAGACCCTGAGGCCTCCCACAGCAGTTATGTCATAATGTCTGCAAGCGAGACATGAAAGCCCTGGATATCAGTACAGAGATCTGGTAGGACACTGCAGCAGCTGGCACTGCTTGCTCAGTAAACAGCTGAAGGCTGGCAAGGAGGAGATACAGAACACAGCAGAAGAGAGGAGAGCCATATGAAGACACGTGCACACGGGCACTCCTGACCAGTTACTTCCGCACTTTCGGCAGCAGAGATTGCTACATGAGCATTGGTCTAACTACCCACCAATGATGCTGTTCTAGTCACATCACCTCAAATACAAGGGGCCCAATATCCATGATTGGTAAGTCACTGAAGAAGGTCTGCCTATGCATGCTAAACAAAAATCTTCCACCTTTACTGCGACCACCTGTGTTGTAATGGTGCTGAATGGGTTTGATATACATATTTACTAAGATAATACTATAATTCTGAAAAATGTCCACCGTGGACTACATTTGAAGTAAACACTAATAAAGGCACCTACACATACCTACACTGTTTTAATAAGAAAAAAAGAATAATGAGCAGTGAATCTGGGTGCTTTACTCATGTTTAATAACTTGTTCAGCAAGTATTAAAACTGTGGCGATCGTGTCAATTTTTTCTGTTGATATAGTAGCATATTCTGCCAGATTTTGTTTTCCGTGATAACATCCTGGTGTAGTTGCAACCCAGGAAACATGACAGCACCATCAGAAATGCGTTCACAAAGCCATGTCTCTGTGAATCACATTGTGGCAGAAATTCCAAAGTCTTTCCTGGCCTTTGTGAAAAGATGGTCGTACATTTTGGTGGGTAGGGAGGATCAATTTGTTTCAGAATCCTCTTTAATGGAACTTGACCTACACACCATTTCACTTCCCTCTGTGGGGTTGCCTTTACGTCCATGCTCTGTAGACTGTGGCCGCCACTATGGTGAGTACCGGATTTTTCTCACTATGAGGCAGGTTTAAAAGCCTTTAATGTTCTCAAAATTTGACAGTGGGACAGCGGGAGCGCTAAACCAGTCAGACAACATTTGTACCCATGTTGGCAGCAATAAACCAATCAGACAACATTGTGTAATACATACAGTACGCACACTCACCTCCACCACGCCACCAGAAAGCAAAACTACCAGTAAACTGCAAAACAACATTTGTGGCTATCAGCTCCGCAGTTGTAAATGATAATAGAGCAGCCGCGAAACAATTCAGCATCAATGAATCTATGGTTCGGAAGTGAAGAAAGCAAGAAAATGAATTGCGCCAAGTTAAGAAGACACAGAGTTTCCATGGCAACAAAGTGAGGTGGCCACAGTGAAAACATATGTTTGAGCCAGCTACGAGAAAGTCTTTACAGTCAACATTCGACTGAAGACAATGACGATAACACATGGCATGAAGATCCAACAGTTTCAAGGAAGTCCGTCTTGGTGCTTTCGTTTTACAAGAAGTTCTCACCTCTACTGTGGTGCATCATCTCCCACCGGATTATGAAGAAAAGATTAATCTAAAAACTTGTATTTTTCAATAGTAGATTAAAGTTGAATTAAACTGTTTGCTTCTGTTACCTTGTTTATTTGTAGACCGTATCTTTTACCAGGTGCCCTTATGTGTAAATTAAGTACAGAAATAGACCCCATAATCTAGATTGTGCTTCATACGCTGATATGCTTTATGGTGGAGAAAATACGGTAAGTCAGAGAAAAAAATTGACAGACTTGTAAAAGTTGGTGAAAGAAACTCCAGGATTGAGCCCTGTTTAATCTTACTTTTATATAAGTGATTTGCGTAATGTCCCCAAAGACAAAAGAAAAATACATAAGTACTAGAGAGCACTTAACTGAAAAGACCACATGGTTAGGTGCGATCTTGAAATCTTGATTATTAAAATGTTGAATGATTACTTTTAAGTATTTCATTGAGTCAACAGTATCTTGGGCTCTGTAATTTATGAACGTGTAGTCCATCCCAGCCAACTTCAGGCAAAGGCAGATTACATCCTGAACTGGTCGCCAATCAGTCACATGACACATATTGACACCATCAAGTAGTCATCAATTAAAAGATGCTCTTGCGCTTACAGTCTCGCTGATAGTTTTCCCCATTGGAAATTAGCAAGAGCACTGCAAATGCAAAAGGAAGTTTGAATTCACGGAACTGGAAGTGTTAATGCAAGAGCCAAACAAATATATTTACTGACCTAATGGGAAAAAAATTAAATCAGCCCATGCTGCATCTCTCTGCTCTGTGTAAAACTCAGGAGGGACAGCAGAACCAAAAAAACTGCTCTGGGAGAGACCAAAACCAGTGCACTAAAATGACCAAGATGCAAGGAATGCAGATGCAGAGTTGAAAGGTGCTGTGAGATTGTATGACATGATTCCTTCTTTAGACTAGTTCAAGTTCAGCCCTTCAGGGGTCACCAACATTTCTGAAACTGAGAGCTACTTCTTGAGTACTGAATGATGTGAAGGGCTACCAGTTTGATACATGGTTATAAAATAAATGTTGTCAAATTACCTTAAATAATATGCAACTTATTGTTAACAATTGTCAATAAGTATTTCCCAGATTAATATGAAAATAATATCAATATGCAACACTTTATATAAGTCTCTGCCACTGTTTACATTTTCAAATGATCACGAAAATGATAACTATAACATTCCTAGAAAAACACAATTTCCATCACTGGTGACCTGCTTTTAGAACAGGACTGAAAGCTACTCATGTGGTCATTGGGGTCTACCTGGTCCTTGTGGACACCACATGATTGACTTATGACTTGGAGTTTTCTGAAGCTTCAAAATTGCATTTCTAAATATGGTGCAAATTTCTGTTTCTCCCAATTAAAAAATGTTTACACAAGCATAAAAGATCCATTCTCTTCGTCACTTCTTATTTTGCCTATGCTTCCTCATCATGTTTATAGACACCAATGCTGTTTGACATAATAGTTAAAGACGAAAAATCAGCCATCACAATTTGTTTCAGTTTTGATAAATTACGTTGCCTGTACTTCTTTTTTTTTTTTTAATACACTTCTCCCAAAACGCAACATAAACTGAATGGAGGTATCGTTCGGTTATATTTACGTCGGGTGAAACACCGGAAGAGCTGTAAAGCGTTGGTCTCACAGTTCTGAGGACCGGGGTTCAAATCCATGAGTTTGCATGTTCTCCCCGTGCCTGCGTGGGTTTTCTCTGGGCACACATGTTTCCTCGCCTATCCCTAAAAACATGCAGTAATTTAACATGCTAAATTGCCCCTAGGTGCGATTGTGAGTGTGATTGTTGTCTGTCTCCATGTGGCCTGCAATTGGCTCGCAACCAGTTCGGGCTGTACCCTGCCTCTGAGGATTGGCTCCAACACTCTTGCGACCCCCATAAGGATAAGCGGCTCAGAAGATTGATGGATGGATATGTTTGCGTGAGCGATCGAGTCTGCAATCAAGTCTTTTATACAGCAGGCCCTTTCTGTTAAGTCATACGAAAATTTTTAGCTTTCTTTTTATGCATACAACTCCCCACCAACTACATTTTGGTGTGACAGTCCCAGGTTTTTTTTTTTTTTGTATTTTTGTTTTTATTGCTTGTTCCAAATTTAAATAATAATAGCACTTTTATACATGGAGAATAAATGTATATACTTGCTGGAGCATTCCTTGGCTCTAGTTTTTCAAAGCACCATACACTGACTGACTTGATCACAAAAGACACACAATAAAATCTGCAGCTCAAGCTGGTGACTTCTCAGATAAGCCTTTTCAACCTTAATCATGTATTTTGTAAATAATTTTGCAACATTTCTTATATTTGTGTTAACATTGAAGGTTTTATGAAAAGGAAGGATTAGAACAACTTAATTTTGAATGTGACAGGATTGTGTAGCATTTGATAAAGTACAGTATTTCACCTCTGGATTCTTAAATAACACCCAAACATTGTTTTATGGTGTAGTGTCAGTATCAGTGTATTTCAGATATGTACGTACAGTACCTTGGTTTTGTCATAAAGCGTATGATTGTCCAAAATCATCCTTCTCTCTGACCGAGCAAACCTCCTCAGATCTCTGTCAAACTGCTGTGGGGAAAGAAAATAGCGAATTCAAAAACACGTTTTTCTCTATTTTCATGGTAATGTAAGAAATATGGTTGCATGAATAATTATTATTTAAGTTATTGATTTACATCATCACAAAGTCATATTGGAGAGAATAAACAAGCACAGGTTTGTCATTCCAGCAAAGCTTCATCATATAGATAATAATTATTTTGTCAAAAATTGAGCACATTTTTAAATTCTTTTAAGTGGTTATTGCTTTGGATTTTGTCTCTAGCATTTTTTGTTTGTTTGTTTGTACCATACCGTGGACCCAGTCCATCCCAAGAGAGCAAATGCATAACGATCCATCGGTGGCGATACCAAGTCCACACGCACTGCTCTCCAGCCTCTTTTGTCCCCCTCAGCACAGCTGAGACCTCCGTCCACCTGGCTGGCCTCCAATCGCAGGATCAGGAAACATTTTGCAAAATAGTCCATTGCCTCAAACCTATGGCAAGGCATCTTTGACGTGTGAAAAGTAGAAGTCTGGTAATCACAGTAGAGAAGAATCCCCTATAGAGGTGAACAGATTGAGAACACAAAACCACAAAATTATTGTTTTGTTTTTGTTTGTTTTTTCCCCCCATGTACTAACATTGTAGGGACAAGATAATCATTAACATTATAGTCACACTCTGCTGTTTACTGTGCTTTTAATTTACAATTCTTAACTATATACAGGAGATATTCTTGTACGACTCTTGACAAGGGAAAAAAAGGATAGCAAGTCTCGCTGGCTTAAATGGGAACCCAAGGGTCCTGACAGGAAAGGGGGATAAAATCAGCTTTCATCTAAAGCCCATGACTTTATAACAGCAAAAATGAATTTTATATGAGGGTCAGAGTTTGCAGATTTGAAGTTACCCCATTTGTAGTATGCTGAATTGAACCGATCCATGACAGAGCTCTGGTCAGTATGTGATGTGTTCCTAACAATTTTGTTCAAAGATAAGTCAAACCTGTGTCCATGAAACATTTTTTAATGCCATGAATAACATTGTCACTGTCATTCAAATAGAAATACAGTATACTGCATACAGTATATACTATAGTATGGTATATGGTATAGTACAAGTAACTAGCACACTTTGATTTGCGACTAGTCAAAGGTCCAAGTTCACATTTCGCCAGAAGTCAGCTGGGATAGGCTCCACCTCACTGGAATCTTGAATATGACAAGCCATATGAAAAATGCATGACTTGGTGGCTAACATGCAAAGGGAGATTAGGATCATTGGGACACACCCCTCCAACACATTAAGGTGACGGCTCAAAGAGAATATATATATATATATATATATATGTATATATATATATATATATATATATATATATATATATAAAATAAGTATTTGAACACTGTGCTATATTGCAAGTTCTTCAATCAATGGAGGAGTCTGAAATGTTCATCGTAGGTGCATTTCTACTGTGAGAGAGATAATCTAAAAAGAAAAATCCAGAAATCACAATGTATGATTTCATAACGATTTATTTGTGTGATACAGCTTCAAAGAAGTATTTGAACACCTGAGAAAACTAATGTTAATATTTGGTACAGAAGCCTTTGTTTGCAATTACAGAGGTCAAATGTTACCTGTAGTTGCTCACCAGGTTTTCACATACTGCAGGAGAGATTTTGGCCCACTCCACACAGATCTTCTCCAGATCAGACAGGTTTATGGGCTGTCGCTGAGAAACATGGAGTTTCAGCTCCCGCCACATATTTTCTCTTGGGTTTAGGTCTGGAGACTGGCTAGGCCACGCCAGAACCTTGATATGCTCCTTACGGAGCCACTCCTTGGTTGTCCTGGGTGTGTGCTTCGGGTCATTGCAATGTTGAAAGACCCAGCCACGACCCATCTTCAATGCTGTGACTGAGGGAAAGAGGTTGCTCCCCAAAATCTCACAATACATGGCCGCGGTCATCCTCTCCTTAATACAGTACAGTCATCTTGTCCCATGTGCAGAAAAATACCCCCAAAGCTTGATGCTACTACCCCCATGCTTCTTAGTAGGGATGGTGTTATTGGGATGGAACTCATCATTTGTCTTCCTCCAAACATGGTTCATGGAATTTTGACCAAAAAGTCCAATTTTGATCTCATCTGACCACAAAACTTTCTCCCATGACTCCTGCCGCCTGACATTCCGCGGACACGTATTGAAACATGTGTGTCGTTGCACACACAGACGATGTCTCGGTGCAGCAGGATGGATGGTTGGATAAAGAGAGAGAGAGAGAGAGAGAACAGTGAGAAATAGCGTGGAAAATTAAGTGAACACTGGGGAACAAATTTCCAAGTGTCACCCTCAAGTGCACACATGGATTGCTTTCTCTTTCTGCAATTAGAGATAACCGTTTACCTTCCAATAGGTTTCGGGATGGATTCTTTGAGTTCCCTTTGTGTTGTGCAGAGTAGTCAGTCACACTACAAGGGCAGCATAAAAGACCACATCTGCATTTAGAATCCCTCTACCATAAAGATTTGTTAAAAGAAAGAATAGTTCCATCAAAAGGACTGCTGTTGCCATACATGAGCTTGCAAATGAACGCAAATTCTACTTTTGACCAGCTGAGCGGGCAGCGTGGGATCGATTTCCACTCAATGATGCTGTCGATACATGCCCTGCAACTGAGTGGCAACCAGTTCAGGTTGCCGTTCGTCTTTCACCTGAAGTTAGCTGACATAAGCTCCACCACTCCCGCAAACCTTGTGAGGATAAGCGGCTTGGAAATGGATAAATGGAGTTTTCACTACCTGATGTTAGTACATTACTTTTGGCCTTGAATCATATTGATGCCTCTGGAGAAAAACATTAATGTTTCTGGTGACAGTAATATGGAAACCTTAAGTACCTGAATATATTTAATTTAGGCTCTCTGGTTTGGGAACTTCTAGCATACATATATGCTTGGAGTGCATTCTCTCTTATTTTTTTCCTGTCTTGGTATTTCTGTTTGATGCACAAACACTCAAAAAGTCATGCAAAAAAAAAAAAAAAAATAGATGTCCTGAAGTTCTCATCTCAGTATCGCAGTGGAGTGTTTAGGCCGATGGCAGTCTGTAATCATCTCCAATGCAATCGGTAATGTCAGAAAACATCTAAGAGTAAGCTTATTGCAAAGTTTACAGAGGGAATTACAGAGAATGATGCAGACGCAAAGATAATCCTTCACCTAAAGCTTTGCCTCTGAGTGCAGGGGGGACGAAGGGGATGATTGGCATCTGGATGTTTTTTCCTCATGTTTATCTACTTGCAGTTTTTTTTTTTTTTTTTTTTTTAAAGATAACAACATGGTCATAGCGCGCAAGCCAACATTCAGAGGACAAACATAATGCTGTGAGGGATGCATAGCACTGTGATATCATCTTGTAATGTGTCCGACTCACAGAAAGGAAACTTCTAAACGCTGCCTGGAAGTTGCAGATTAACATGTTGTCGCCAAGAGCTTTTGAACTGGGCTGTGACTTTGATTGACTTTGTGTGTGTGTTCGTGTGTGTGTGTGTGTGTGTGTGTGTGTGTGTCTGTGTGTGCCCTAAATGCCAGTTGAAGTAGTATATATAACTGACCAGATTTTATTTAGATGTAACAGAGAGATCTAATCTCAGCTGGATTGACAGCACGGCCTGAATCACTTATCCAACCAGAAGTAGAACACTTGAATCTGTTACTGCATTGAGTTGGCACAAATGTATAACAATAAAGCTGAATCGTATTATGATGGCAGGCAATGCTGACAGGGCTCAGCCTTTGGAAAGCAACGCTGCACAGTATTGAATGACACTGATGCAAGATGAATAGACGCAATCCTAAGTGACTCGTTTGTCTGCTTTTAAAATGTGTGCTGACTTCGCCTCGGCCCATAAGTTATGCTTTAAAAAAACAAAAACAAAATGTTGATGACATTTGTTTTGCGAGAATATTTCTAACTCCATAGATGTTGGACGTTGATGGTTGGAGAACTTGAGATGTTGTTTGAGGCAGGGTCACTTATATTAGCTGAGTGAATGTGCGTGAGTCCTTTGGATGCAATTGTCAATGACAAGATCGACTTTTATTGTGTAATTTTCCGTTGTCCTGGTGGCTGCTGACTGGCCCAACTCCATACGTTTTTTTTTTTTTCCTCAAGCCTGCTGAGAGGAACGTTATTAGACATATCCCGCTGTTCTTTTCTGGTCACCAAAAACTTTTCTAACACCATCCCAGCCTGTTTAAATCACAAGCTCCCTTCATTCCTAGCTACTGTTCACACATGCTTTTCACAACTTTAACTCACCTGCTCCCCCTGTAAGGAACAAGTGGCGACAAATCGTGTTCTCATATGTAGCAAGTAAGAGGAGATTCTTCTCTTTGGACCTCTGAAGGATGCCGGGTATGTTGAGGTGTGGATGCAAAAAGGGACAGAGGATGTGAGGCTTATTTTAATACGAAATTGGTGAG
Source organism: Syngnathoides biaculeatus (assembly GCF_019802595.1). Lineage (NCBI taxonomy): Eukaryota > Metazoa > Chordata > Actinopteri > Syngnathiformes > Syngnathidae > Syngnathoides > Syngnathoides biaculeatus. The sequence goes on from NC_084651.1 coordinate 23,285,519, forward strand.
GGATATTTTGGAGAGCTCAGTCGAACATCTGTTGCACTCGTTATGTAATACAAAGTGGGTTTTTTTTCCCCCCAAATGGTAACGGCAGTATTAGTAGGGAAGGATTCTGCAAGATATAGTCCATAGTTTTTCTTTTTAATTTACCACCTATAGTGGTCCAGGTTAATCTAGTTCAATTTCCTTCCTACATAGTAAAACATATGATCTCGTAACCAAAACATAACTACAGTTACTAATGATTCAGCACTAATTCAATGCACACGTTACACAGACACTCAAAATATCTTGAGGTCTTCCATCACGTGATGTCTTTGTACTGGCCTTTAAGGTCTTCTCTTGTAGCTTAACAGAAGTTTGGAGTTCATTCTGGTATCTTTTTTATGAAAATCAATCAATCCATTTTCTATACTATTTCTTCTCTTTGGGGTCACAGGTGAGCCGGAGTCATACGACCTGACTTTTGGACAAGAGGCTAATGATGAGGTGGTCACAGGTGAGCCGGAGTCATACAACCTGACTTTTGGACAAGAGGCTAATGATGAGGTTCATACTGACAAACAACCATTTACGCTGACCACTGGTGCCAATGCTTAATTGCCCCACTGAAATTGAATTTACTGGACATGTTTAAATTAATTGTGTTCATTTTTATACCCACACCGTGTCAACGTACATTTACAATACTACAAAACTGAGTTAGCACAGTGTCTCAACAGCTTCTGTAATGTTCATTTTGTCAAAAACTATTTAGCAAGAAGTCACATACTTGTTTTTTGAAGGTATCAATGATGTTGCGTAGAACAGATTCCTCCTTTCCCACCTCATGTGTTGTGACAATAAAGTCCACATCATGGCCGACCTCCTTCCCCCTGGAAACAAAGACAGAGCATGCATGCAATGTGTGTGGGAAATTACATTTCAGTTATTAAATAATGTACATGACCTTTTTTTCTACCTCTCAATTTGTTTAAGGGCGAAAAAAATTGTCATTTATGAGGGGAAATATTTTACATAACCATTTTTCTGGCTGTGTGCCATCAAAAAGAAACCACAATAGAGTCCGACAAGGCTTACATAGTGGATTTTTTGCTGTCAGCATAACTGCAGGCACAGTTTACTGAGAAGAAATCTATCGGGGAAAAAGCCTCAGAGCAGAAGACCGACGTATGCATGACGCTCAAAAAGAATATATAAAAGAATCTGTCAGGGATATGGCCACTAGATGAGTTACAGCAGTCTGTTACAAATTTCTGATATCAAAACACTCTTGTGGCCTTTAAAGATGTGTTCGCTAAAGCGGAAATCCACTGGTTTGCATTAACAATGTATCCAATAGGTCATGTAATATGTACTCTATTTTGACAATGTGATGTTAATTTCCTCATTTAATGGTGTTTTGAAAAGATTTTTATCGACAATTACGAATTTTCAGGGGCACTGCCATTTTCGCGAGTCACATGAACGACGTGCACAAATGTGACGTGTTACGTGCCGCAACAAAAGCTCGATTACATGGGACACCATATATGCCCAGCGCTGATTTCTCGGATTTATCCTCATCCGATGAAGAAATTGCAGTATCGGTTGATCAGGAAGATGTAAGAATACTTCCATACTGTCATGCTCCTGGCTTCCTGCCCAGGCTGGGCGTGGCTAGCCAATTAGTCAGCGCACACCTGCACCTTGTCCCAGCTGATGCCTCCCAGTATATAGAGGACCCGGGGGACGACTTGTCCTCTGACAGATCGTCGTCCTTGATGCCTCGTTCCCGCAGTCCTGTTTGCCTGACTTCTGCTCTCCGTGTACCGACCCACGCCTGTCCACTGACCACCCTCATAAGCCTGCCGTACTATTACTTCTGATTGTTTGGACTGTCTGCTTGGTCCCAGACCTTGGACCGAATAAATGTTTCCTCTGCACTGTCTGCTTGTCTCTCGAGTCGTGCATTTGGGTCCACCCTCGAGCCCCGTTCATGACACATACACAGCCGTGAGCGCTCAGCCGCTTGGTTGATCAGGAAGAAGGAGGAATATTTCCATACACAGCCAAGAGCGGCATTGCTGTGAGCAGCCGAACCGTGAGCTCACGCCCAGACCCTGGAGCTTGCTCGCCGAGGAGGGAGCTCATGGCTCCCTCGAGCCCCGGAGCTTGCTCGCAGAGTTCAGTGAGCGAGCTGCGGATCATGGCTGTGGATGGAAGTTTTCCTCCGTCTTCCTGAGAAGATAATCAGGAAGGCATAGGAATACTTCCATATAAAGCCGTGAGCGGTACTGCCGCTCGGCCACTCGGTTGATCGTCCTCTTTCACTCGGTTCCGCTTCACTATGTCCTACCGGAGAGGGACCAAGAACGGGAAACCTGATGCGCTGGCACTGAGGGGCAAGGTGACAAACTGGGCCCACACGAATCACACCGTGTCACCCGGGCATGGCAGTCGGTGGTTAAACAGCGCTTTTGGTGGCCGAACATCAAAAAAGACGTCCGAGAATATATCAATGCATGCCTGGGTTGCGCTGCCAACAAACTCTCCCAGCAACGGCCTGCAAGAGCGCTTCGTCCGCTGCCTGTCCCTCGACGTCCATGGTCCCTAGATTTTGTGACCGGTTTTCCGATTTCACAAGGTCCCACCGCCATGCTTTCAGTCAGTAATTGATTAGTTCTCAAAGATGGTTCACTTCATCCCGCTGCCGAAAATCCCCCTCTGCCCAGCAGACTGCCGAGCTCCTGTTGGACAAAGTGCTCTTGTACCACGGCTTGCCGACCAACGTGGTGTTAGACAGCGGACAGCGAGTTTGCTTGCTGATAGGAGCCACTGCGAGTCTTTCCTTGGGTCAGCACCCAGAGTCCCGTGGCCGGACCGAACGGGTGAATCAGGACATGGAAAATGGTCTCTGTTGCCTGGCTTCCGTGACGCCGCCTCAGGGACTGGGCAGCTCAGCTGGGTGGAATACTCCCACAACTCCCTTCCCTCGGCATCGACAGGTATGTCGCCCTTCCATGTGGTGCATGGCTACCCTCCCACTCTCTTCCCGTCTCTTGACACTGACTCACCGGTGCCATCAGCATTGGCCATGGTAAGGCGGTGTAGCAGACCTGGGAACGAGCTTGACAAATGCTCTTATGTATGGGGTGCAGCGGACTGCAGGAGGTTGAGGGCACCGACCGATAAAGTTGGACAGCACGTCTGGCTGTCAGTGAGAGGCCTCCTGCTATGGAAGGAATCTCGCAAGCTGGCCCCCTGGTTCGTCAGCCCTTTCCCTGTCACCAAGATGATCAACCCAGTTGCAGTATCTTTGAAACTCCCAAGATCGATGCGGGTCCACCCTACCTTTCATGTCAGTCTGCTCAAGCCAGCTCAGTCATCTCCGTTGGTCCCGCCTGCCATACCCCCTCCTCCCCCTCGCATGGTTGATGGGGGCCCGGTCTACACTACGCCGGCTCCTTTTGTCCTGCTGTTGGGGAAGGGGTGTCCAGTACCTGGTAGACTGGGAGGGCTACGGTCTCGAAGAACGATCATGGATCCTGTCCCTGGTCAGTATGTCCACCGCAAAGTTCTGACTTCTTAGATTTGGGGTGGAATATAGGAAGCTAAGTCCTTCTTTGTGGATTTGGCGTATTCTCCCAATATATAGGTTTTGTCTGGGTACTCTGGGTTCCTTCCAACATTTAAAAAATACTAAAATGTTCATTAAGTTCATTGAAGACAACTTTCTTGTATGAAAGTTCGCCGCACACTGAGCGATGGGGCCTAATACCACTGAGCTGTTGTGCAGTGTCCTGCGTTTGGAATCTGTTTTCACCAGTGGCTGATCAGTCGGTTTTGCTGCAAATTACAACTAATCAAAATGAACAAAAACTTTCATTTATGAAAAAAGTACATTTCCAGGATTTACACAAAAGATAGAATGCCAGATGTGCCATCCCCAAATCATAAAGTGTAAATTAAGTATCAAAAGCAGTTTTTTACAACAATAGTTAACTATATTTCTAATTTTTAATGTGCCTGTGGATTAAAAAAATCAAAGCTTGTGGCCAAAATGTATACGTGTAGTACACACCGTGTTGGGTACACTGAAGTGAAGAGAATCCAGTGAGCTTTTTCTAGAATATTGGAATTATAATCATCTTTATTGGCCAAGTATGTAAACAACAGACAGACTTGGGCAGACTTGTTCAAAGGCGAGAGAGTGAGTACATTGGTAGAAGGGTGCTGAGGATGGAGCTGCCAGGGAAAAGAGCGAGAGGAAGACCAAAGAAAAGGTTGATGGATATTGTGAGGGAGGACATGAGGACAGTGGGTGTTAGAGAAGAGGATATACGAGATAGGCTTAGATGGAAAAAGATGACACGCTGTGGCGACCCCTAATGGGACAAGCCGAAAAAAAAGAAGAAGAAGATGTAAACAACAAACAATGAATTTGACTCAGGTAATTATTGTCACCCGTTCCCTGTCTCTTGGGCAACCTAATTTCTTTTTAATTTTAATCTATATTTTTATGATAAAGTTCAATTTAGTGTATGTGCAGCATGAAATGCTTATCCTTTAAAGGCTCACTATTCAGGGTATCCTTGGATGCAACTACTCATTGTGCTGGGGTGAGTTGCTAACTTTTCATTCATTTCACTCCTTTTTATTTTTTTCCATCCAATCCAATGGTGTTCAAGCACATCATCTAGTGTATGCAACAGGCCCTAGTAGGAATGTTTGTTTGTCTATACCTGCCCTGGGATTTGCTGTTTACCTGTCAATTGGACACCCTGACTCTTGCCCAAAATTGGGTGGGATTAGCTGCAGACACTAACCTCAACAAGCAGTATTAAAGATGGATGCACAAACTCAGAGCTAATAAAATCAACTTTAGCATAAACATATTGATCACAAATTTGTTGCTATGTCGACGCCAGCTCCAGAGAAAAGGAATGGACTGTGACATACTTTTCTGTAAATTTGCACAATGGCTGTCCACATGCAGACACTCCAAAAGACATTGGGAATTTAGCCACTCTAGGACCAGATACTGAATTTTGGCTCTGTTTGGACAAAATACTGAGATGACAAAAATTTTGTTTTTTTTAAACATTTCATGTGAACACCCCTGATTTCAATGTCGTAAGATCTTCCGATCAGATGCAATTTTTTTAGATTCAAAATAGAGGTCCCAGAAGCTGGAGCTTATGAACTAAGAGGTTTTAGATTTTAGTTTATTCATGAAGATCCAATGTGATCAAATGATATTGTTTCCTCCCAATCTACCGTTTACACAGTATTTTGACACATACCAACCAGACTTAGGTGACATATTGCAAAGACAAAAGGAAAAGGTGTTTTCCTAGCAGTGGCTCGCTCTGGGCTCATTATCAAAACTCTCAGAATCCATGATGAAAAGAAACATTGTGTTCTTGTGATTACAGTGACCCACTAAAACAGCCGTGTCTGCAGTTTGACTGTCAGAACAATGCTGACACAAACACACAGCAAACAAAGGTGACAAATAAATGACAGAAGTTGAATGTGGCCTCTGCTTCAGCTTTATCCTTTGCCTATGCTTACTTCCAGATTGGGCAAGTGCCATTTGAAACTGATCATTATACACTCACTTAGTCACACATACATACACACACAAACATACACACAACTCCTTTTGTAATAGCAAAGTGAAATGACAATGTCAGGGACAATATAGATCCAGGAGAAGGATAAATTGCTGATTGTGTTCTCTCTTCTCTATCTCCCTTACCTTCTCGTAACAAATGAATCATGAAGACATGAGAGAGCAACATCAAAGCAGCGAAGATGGGCTACGAATAGCCTGATAGAAAGGATCAGAGTTCGCCATAGCTAATTTAGGGAGCAACTAAGTCTTCAAAATTAGCCATGCGTGCTCTAACCAAGGCATGAGAATGTTAATGTTTAGTGTTAGTGGCAGGGAGCATGTATACCCTGAGCGGATGTTGATTTTGTCAAATTCACTTTATTTGCTCTCATACTTTAATTTATTCAGCTTCCACTAAAGCACACTTATTTACTTTCAGGCTTGGGTGTGGTGTGGATCTGTGAAAATATACATTAACGTCACTCATATTTTACTTACACTGCAATACTTACAGTATTTCCATTACAGATTCCCATCTGCTGAATGTGCAACTTCCACATAAACCCAACAGCACTCTAAATTGGCAAGGCTGAGATTCTACAACATTTCCAGTTCGTGTGGGGTGTTAAAAAAACATGAAGCGAAGCTCGCCAGTTCACCAGCAGCCTCTGCTATGCTGGCAAATCTCACTTGTGTGTGCTGAATAAATGTATGCCATGAATAGCAAAATCACAAACAGGGAGGGACACTGAGATCATCAGGATACATTCATACCTCTCTTGGACATCCACTATCTCTAATCAGGGTGTGGATGCGTACATAGCATAGGAATAGTTCGTTGATGAACTAGGACACATTCAATATACAATACACTTCTCAGATCTCTGGATAGCCGTGCATTATTAGTATGTTGCACGGGTGTGCAGCTACTTCAACTAATACCGCTTCGGCCAGCAGAAAAATGGATGAAAGCACATAAGTCCCATTCTCTCAAGCCAAGAGAGCGTTTTTGTTCCATTTCTTTACAATCTCCATAAGTCATCCATTTACGGTCATCTGTGTCACCAAGCACACAAAGAAGAAAGTGTAAATTCAGCTAGTCTTATTTTGTGTGAGGAAAAATGATAAATTATTAAGTCTTTTAGCACAAAGTGCATGAAATATTAAAGGTTATTTACAAATTTGGGTGGATGATGGGGTGAGATGTATGAATAATACAGATATGGGGAGTGTTGCTTCTGGAAATGTCAACCAATGTGAGGAAAGAAAAGTTTATTCGCAGTAAAAAGTAGCTAGCTACAGAAAGGAAATGGCTTCCATGGCAATGATGTACCTCTTCACATTCTGTTTTGACTCACTGCAAGAAATCGGAGGTGATAATGAAGAGGTTTTAACATGAATACAAGAAAAAACTTTTAACGAGCTACATCTCATGACAGAGTACATTTAGTTTTTCTTTTTTTTTTTCTTAAAGCATTCATCAAGCCATTTTTTCTATGCCTCTTATGTTCAGGGTAGCAAATCCCAGCCGACATTGGGTGAAAACCAAAGTATAGTGTATGTCATTGTTGTTTTCATTTAGTATTTCTTTCTCATGTTTGACATGAAAATTTATTTGATTGTACAACTTTTGTCTAGTCTAGCTTGGGGTCCACAATTCGGTGTTTTCGCCAGTCTAACGTTGATAAGGTATGCGAAAATAGTTCACGGCAGGTATGACAAAGGATGTATTTCACACCCAAAGTATAATAAAAATGTTCCCTCTCACTCTGGCCCATATGGTCAACCAGCATGTCAAACAGGATGGATGGATGGATGGATGGTAAAGACATGGCCCACAAAATGTCCTTTTGAAAATCAATTAGTTTTCTTGGTATGAGTATTTAAATTTGAAATATCTGTTATGACAACAGGCCTAGAATCTTTGTAACACATCATATATCGATGGGGGGGTTTTTTGTATTTCAAGTTATTGCTGCTGCTGCACTGCATACTTAATGGTGGTCGCTGATGGTGTAGTGTCACATTTGTATGACTTCAGGGCAGGCAGCTTGGGTTCAGTTCCAACTCATTGACGGTGTGAATGTGAATCTGAATGATTCTCTGTGTCTCCTGCGACAGAATGGTGACCAGTTAAGTGTACATTAATCTGTTTTACGCTCGGCTCAGATAGGCGCTGGCGCCACCCAACCCTGAATAGGATAATAGTGAAGGCGATAGATGGATGGATGGATGGAGGATGGATGGATGGATGGATGGATGGATGGATGGATGGATACTGAATGATGTCCCTAAAGGTGAAATTCAACTTACTCTCCAGTGTACTGCATAACTATGCCCACATGTCGAAGTGTCCTTGGACAAGATGCTAAAACCTAATTTACTCCCAGTGGGCCTGGCAGTAGTGGTACATTATTGTATGAATGTGTGTGTGAGTGGGTGAATGTGAGGTTTTATAAAGCACTTTGGGCACTTTCACAGTGTAAATTAAACAAATAGCAGCTAGATAGGAGATAAGCGCAGTCCATTTACCATAATTTGTGTTGCACAACATATAACACATGTAGGCATGTAAGGAGAAAGTCAGAGTAAAGGGGTGAGCAAAGAATGCTGCACCACTTGAATTGGGCTGATTGGGAAGATGACTTGTTCAAGGTCGTCGACAGTAGCCAGCAAGCACACTTGAATGATTCCAACAACTGGTTGGGATTCTTTTGTTGTTGTTGTCTGTAGAGGGACTCAAACCAATGTCTTCTAACTTCAGAGCCCAAGAAGTCCTTACAGACTCAGATGCTGCCCCAAACACATACGTAATTTTTTCTCCTTTTTTAAAGTCCAACCTGGTGTACATGTTGCCACCATATCATGTTATGTATGGAAACTATGTGTGAAGAAAAGCATCAAGGGTTTTCCAAATCAGAAACCCTGGATGACCAGCAAAGTCTGCTCACTCCCCAGGGCTTGTGACACTGCCTTCAGGTCACGTGGCAGAGCTCATTACAGCGGGGCTTGAACTGATCTGAAAAAAGGCATAAAAATGCCAAGATGGACTAAAGGAGAAGGAGGGAGCCTCACAAACGTCAGAGGGTGTGACGTGACACCAGGTAACACAGCAAGTCACTGACAGAGGAGCTAAATAGCTTCGTTGCTTGATTTGATTCATCCCAGGGACACCCAGCTTCTCTAGTCCTCCTCCCACCCACACCGGGCTCCAATAACTCTGCACTCACTGTACAGAAACACGATGTGAGGCGTGTCCTCCTGGCTGTGAAGCCAAGGAAGGCTGCTGGCCCGGATGGAGTACCAAGCAAGGTGCTCATAACGTACCCAGCAGCAGTCCAGTGTCTTCTGCAAGATCTTCAACCTATACTGTCTGTCCACATTCGACTGCAGCCCAGTATAAATAATGACAACATCATTCAGTTCACTGATGACAGAACAGTGGTAAGGCTGATCTTGAAGGAAAACAATGCATTGTCCCACCTTGAAGGCCGGTGCCCCTCTCCCCTTGAGATCCGCCGCAGACTTGTAGGAGCCGTGAACTATGTGGAATGGAGCCATCCCTGTGGAGGTGGAAGGCAGGGAGTTGTGGGCATACTCCACCCATCCAAGGTGCTGGCTCCACGTGCTGTGGTCATGTGATGCCAAGCAGCGTAGACCGGTCTCCAGGTCCTGGTTTATCCTCTCTGTCTGGCCGTTGGGAGTCCTGGTGATGTCCTGAGGTAGGGCTTACTTTCGCCCCAATGAGGGTGTAAAATTGGTTATACTCAGGGAATTGGTAATAGCCGTAACTCCCCCATAGGTAGCAGACGAAAGGTTTGATAGGCCATACATAGCGGACACGCGTTGACGTACTCCCTTACGTCCTTCCCCAAGTTTGGCCACCAGAACCATTGTGGCAGACGGTCTTGTTGGTGTGAGCCCAATCAATGATGTTCCCTTGTAGCAAAGGGACAATGAACAGGCGACCGGGAGGATATTCGGCTGGACCCGGAGTGTCCCTCAAGGCCTCCTTCACGTGTGTCTCGATCTCCCAGGTGAACCCAGACACGAAGAATCGGGACACTCACGGGCTCCGTTCGCTCCCCTACATGGATTCGAGATAGTGCGTCTCGCTTGCCATTCTTTGAACCTGGACGGAAGGACAGACTGAACCGAAATCAAGTGAAAAAGAGTGCCCATCTGGCTTGGCCAGCGTTCAGTCTCTTGGCGATCCTCAAATACTCCAGGTTCTTGTGGTCCGTAAGAACCAGAAACGGCACTTGTGATCCCTCCAGCCAGTGTCTCCACTACTCCAGTGCTGTCTTGACCACCAGTAGTTTGCGGTCGCCCACATCGTAATTTCTCTCGGCCGGAGTTAGTTTTTTTTTTTACAAAAAGGCGCATGGGTGGATTCTTCCATCTTTAGCGCACCACTGGGAGAGTACTGCTCCCATTCCTGAGTCTGATGCGTCCACTTCAACCACAAACTGCCTCTCTGGGTCTGGCATAATGAGTATTGGCGCAGTGGTAAAGCTCGACTTGAGTCTATCGAAGGCCTCCTGACAGGTCCCATCCCACTTGAATAAGGTGCGGGGTGAAGTGAGCGTGTGCAGGGGGAAAGCAATGGAGCTGACGTTCCGGATGAACTTGCGGGAAAAGTTGGCGAATCTGATGAACCTCTGCACGTCCCTATGACTGGTGGAAGTGGGCCATTGGAGGACCGCGTCGATCTTACTGGGATCCATCCAAATCTGTCCCTTGGCCAAGATGAACCCCAGGAACTTCTCCATCTTGACATACAGCTCATGTCGTAGCAATTGCTGTAGCACCTCCCTGACGTGTCCGATGTGGGATGCCTTGTATCAGTATGTCGTCAAGGTCAATGAACACGTTATTATTCAGTCTCTCCCATAGCACATCGTTGATGAAATTCTGGAACACTGCTGGTGCGTTTGTCAGCCCGAACGGCATCACCAGGTACTCATAATGGCCTGTAGGTGTATTGAATGCCGTCTTCCACTCATCCACTTCTCGGATGCGTACCAGATGGTATGCATTCCGTAAGTCCAATTTCGTGAAGACCCGTGCGCGGTAGCGATTAGGGGAAGAGGGTACCTGTTCTTAATGTTGATGTCATTGAGTCCTCTATAATCAATGCAGGCCCATAATGAGGTGTCCTTCTTCTTTACAAAGAAGAATCCTGCTCCAGCCGGTGAGGAAGATAGTCGGATGAGTCCTGCCGCTAGCGACTCCTCCACGCACTCCTTCATGGCTTGGTGTTCCGGGCCTGTTGATGAAGTGCCAGGCAGTAACTCAATGGTGCAATCGTACGGACAGTGTGGCGGCAGGGATTTGGCTTTTGCCTCTGAGAAGACCTCCTTGAGCTCCTGATAAAAGGACGGTACTGCGGGTAACTCCGGTATGGCTCTCGACTCCTGTACGTCAAGGGGCGCGATCTGTATATTCCTTTTCTCTCGAGTCCCCAAACACACCTTGCTGCATTCCTCGCCCCATGCCCTGACTTGACCGGTGGTCCAGTCAATGTCCGGGTTATGTTCTTTAAGCCACAGGCTGCCCAAGATGACGTCACTGCTCCGCAAATTGAATATATGAAAACGTATTCTCTCAGTGTGAGCGTCCGGAAATGTCATCCCCAGGGTTTGCATACGGTGAGTCACTCGGTAGAGGAATTTGCCATTGGCCACATATGCGTTGCAGAACCGCTGTGTTTGAAAAGTCGCAGCACCCAAAGCCTCAACTACACAAGGGTTAATCAGATTAGTGTCTGAGCCTGAGTCAATAAACGCTGTGGCGGAATAAGTAAGTGCTTAAGGTGACTCGAAACAGCGCTCGACTCGATTCCGCCGCGGTGTATTTCACACTCACCGGAGTCGTGATCTTGAGAGCGCGACGCTTGGGCTTGACCGGACAGTGGGCTAATAAGTGGCCCAGGTGACCACAGTAGAAGCATTGTCCCCCCGCCGCTGTCGCAGACACTCCTGTCCCGGCCCATCGAGTCCTTCCACCTGCATGGGCTCTGTCGCGGGTGTTGGCGTCGATAGCAGGGAAGCCGGCGGGACGGACGCTCCCAGCTCTTCTCCGACAAGCGCGTCCATTTGTCCCTGGATCGCTAGCCTCTGGTCGATCTTGAGAGCCAGGGCGATGAGTGAATCCAGGGAGGTAGGCAGGTCCATGGCGATGAGGAGGCTGCGGATCTGCGGATGACGCCCTTGGAAAAAGGCGCCGAGCGCAATCCATGCACGGTCCGTCGGAAAGGCGGAGGCCTGTACCTCGAAGTGGAGATCACACTGAGCGAGGAAGTGTCTGACGTTCCCTGAGTCACCAGTAAACCGTCCGGGTGGGAGAGAGGGGTGGCTCCGGTATGCTGAAAATCCGCGGCTGGAGGGGTAGTCGGAGTGAAGTGCGATGGGGTAGAAGCCGGGGCAGCCGCCGTCGGTGTGGTGGTAGTGGCGCTAGCCTGGGAAGCTAGCCATGGCTCCAGCCTAACACAGATCTCGTGAAGTCTCTGGTTTGTTACCTAAAGAGCAGCCTCCTGCTTGGCCAGGCGTCTGCCTTGGATCTGTAACGACCGGCGGATGGCTTCTGAGTCGGCTGGGTCCATGTCTTGGCCAGATTGTTCTGTCATAACCAGAACACGAGGCTGGACCCAAATGCAGGACTCGGTGGACAGGAAGGAAGTTGGAGGAAAGTTTTTATTCGTTCCAATGTCGGAAGCCGGGGAGTCAGTCAGAGCAACCAGTAGAAATAGGAGCGATAGAATTAAGGTGTTGGTCAGGAAACTGGCAGAGGTTGGTACACGGGGATTCTGCGTAAGGAATGTGGAAGTGCGGGAACGAAGCATGGGTGGCGACGATCTGGCAAAGACAGACCGTCCGCTGGGTCCTATATAAACTAGGGTTAATTGCTGCAGATGAGGCGCAGGTGTACGCCTCCAAATCAGTGCAGGTGTGCGGGGACCCGCACAGCCAGGGCTGCCAGATCCATGTGAGACTTTCAAGCACCTATTTCGAGAATATTTTCTAAACCTTGGCAATGTCCTCACTATGTTTGTGCACTTGTGTGTTGTGCTCATTTTCTTCAAGGCCTTCATGTGCCCAGTATTACCACATAACCCTTATTGTTGGTGAGAAACATTTTTTGAAGCCCTGGAAAATGACCAGCATACTCTTTGGGAGAGACTGCTTTAAATTAACAATAATCCTCCACTGACTGGCTTTTCTCACTTGATATAACCTACAGTTCTTTGGAATTGTGACATTTTTGTTGTTGTTGTTTTGAAGTCAAGGGTTACAGGCTGTTACATTCAGTTTCAGACCCTGTCAGTTTTCAGTTTTTTTTAAATAAGTATTTAAAGTGGGACTGACATTCCTATAAGCATTCTAAAATAGATTTTGTAATGAAAAATACATATGACAGTATTCACTTCAATCTCTATACGAAAAAAAAAGTGAGCGGAGAGCGTGTCATCCAAGTGGTCACCATATTAGTCGTGTCCCCTGTCCTTGACGTCATCGTCACTTCCGCCGTTGAAAACGCGCAGTAACTGCTACTATGGAAGCCGAACAACAGAGATATTCGCATTTTTCCGACGCCTCTTCTGACACTCTTTTCAAAAAAGACAACACAACACAACCAAGTGAAGTTACCGGGGCAATATTACACTATTGTTTCGAGCCCTCTGGGCAATATTACACTATTGTTTTGAGCCATATTCAGATGATATCCGATCACGGCCAAACCGCATCCCATCCGATCCACTCCCACGGCGGAGATGAGCCATCGCGGCTCATCGCAGCCGGCGGGTGTGGCTTATGATAGAGCCGAGCGGTGCTGCTTTAGGGGGGTGCTCGCACTCGAGCCGGGGCGCTTTATGCGCGCACGCGACTGAGTAACGCATTCTCGGCTGGGTTTTTCAGAGCCGCCCCCGTCGCAAAGCCCGATGCGCAGCCTTTGCAGAAGCTGTGACCGCCGAACGCGACGCCTCAGCCGTTGTGGCTGAGTTTCAGTGCCCGTGGTGGCATATAAGGAGGAGATGGAGCCGAGCTATGTTGCTTTTAGGGGTATGTTCAAAGTCGCCGCAGTACGCGATGAACACTATCGAGACATTATTGGCTGGGCGACGCGCACATCAACACATTTTGTACGCTGATTTTTTGTTACGTTATGAGAGAGATTGATTACGTGGTCCGCCCCAAACTATTATTTTTTTTAGTATCTGTATGCGCACATCAACACATTTCATACGCGGATCTTTTGCACCCGTGCAATCCATTTTTCACAACAAACAGGGTTTCTTTCAAACTTATGAAGGGTAATTCCATTCTCCCGAGTGTTCAAGCAATGTCCAGCAATGCAATGAGCCGGCATTTTGGCTAACACGAAGGAACAACGAGCTACCTTCCCGGAGGTAAAACTAATGGAAACAAATGAGTCCACAAGGGGGCACCGCTGTCGCAAACGCCACATAGGCACTACACAGGTGGGGCCAGGATTAGAACCCCCCCCACCTCCGAACTGTGAGCCCAATGCTCTTCAGCTGCTCCGCTGTTCCGCCGCATCAGAATATTTCTCATAAAATGTTTTTCCAAAGGGGCTATTGACAAGAAAATTTCAACAGATGTGCATACACAAAAAGCAGAACAAATGAGCTCAGAAATTAAGTTGTGTGTAATAATGTGAAATGACATGGGTAAAAAGTGTAGAACATGACAACTGGTATTTATTTAATACTTTGAAGAAAAGGGTCATTCATGGTGTAACAGTACGCTCGTCTGACTTTTGTGCAGGCAGCATGGGTTCAGTTACCACTCAGTGACAGTCTGAATATGAATGCGAATGATTGTCCATGTCTATATGCGCCCTCCAACTGAATGGCGACCAGTTCAGGTTGTAGTCAGTCTTTCACTCAAAGCCTGCTGGTATAACTCCAGCACCCCGCAACCTTTAACCAGGATAAGCCATTGTGAGAATGTATAGATGGACTTTGTATAGAAGCCTTCGTTTGCAATGACAGATTTTAAATGCCTTCTGTATGAAGAAACCAGTCGCACACATTGTTCTGGTGTGATTTTGGCCCATTCCTCTAGACAAACAGTTAAAAAATCTTAAGGTCCCATGGGCTTCTTTTATGGATTTTGACATTGAAAGGAGTATGTTTTGGATCTTCAGCCTGCTGAAATGTTCAGCCTAACTTAATTTTCAATATCCTCGTAGATGGCAGTAGATTTTTGTCAAAAATGTCTCAGCGGGTTTACCTATTCATTCTTCAATTATATGAAGTTTATCAGTAACATTTGCTGAAAGGCAACCCTACACCATCATGTTCTGATCTCCAAACTTCACAGTTGGTATGTAGGGTGATATGCTCTGCCAATTTTACTCCAAACATGGTGTGCAGTTTGGCATCCAGTTATATTTTTCTCTCATCTGAGCATACTATATTGTCACAATATTTAACTAGCCTGTCTAAATGTTGTTCTGTAAACTTTAAATAAGCTTTGACATGATTTTTTTTCCAGCAATGGGGACTTGCATGGTGAGCGTGCATACAGGCCATTGTAACATTACCAACAGTTTTGTTTTTGACAACAGTACCTACAAATTCCAGGTCATTTTGAAGCTCTCCACAGGTGCTCCTTGGCTCTTGGGTAACTTGTCTGATTAGTCTGAGTAATCCCCTGTCAGAAATTTTGCAAGGAGCACTTGATTTAAGTAAATTTATGGTGCTATGATTGGCTTTCAACTTATGTATTATGGCCTCTACCGGGCTCACTGGAACATTCAGAAGCTTAGCTATCCGCCTGTAACCAGAGCCATCATTATGTTTTAGAACAGTTTGTGATGGTCTTGAGACAGCTCTTTTCTTTTACCCATCATGAAATGTGTCTTGACTCACACCTTGGCAAGAAGACTTTTTTGTAGGTCATCCATTAGGACTGAGCCAGCTAATATTAATTTGCAGTGAAAAGGTGCTGATTGGTGGTTAATTATTGATAGATTTTAGGCGTTGTCTTGGCTTTCTGTGCCTTTTTGCACCTCCCCTTCTTCATGTGCTCAATACTTTTTCCCTGTGTCATTTAAAATTGTTACACACAATTTCTGAGCTTGTTTGTATGGATTACTTGGGTTGCTCTCAAAATCTGATGATTTGGAAGTACATTTAGTGCGAAAAACGGTGACGTGATAAATACTTATTTCTGCCACTGTGTGCCGGTTGACAAAGCACAATCAGACACCAAGAGCTCAGTCACCTCTGTTGACTTCAGTGCCTTTCCTTACTGCTCCTATACTGCTGATTCTGAATTATTTACTGCACACACACACACACGCACACACACACGCACACACACATGCGCACACACACACAATGCACACATGCATGAACACAGGCACACAGAAATTGACATAATTGAATTTTTACAACACACAGACCAGAGTGGGCCAAATTTACTCTGGCAAAAAACCCTCGATAAAACAAGGCAAGCGACACAAAAGAGGAAAGGTGTAAATAGGTGCACTCGATCTGAATGAGCACTTCGTAGAAGTTTAGGGTGACCAAGAACAGGTGAACTGTCACATACCAATATGACCTTTGACCCCATTTTTATGGAACACAATAAAACTCTACTCGTGCACAGAAAAGGTCAATTGTTTGGAGCTTCATTTCTATTTGTGAACATTTTGAAATGTCAAAATGATGACAGACTGATTAGACATGACGAGACTAGTCGTACATCAGCTACCTAGGCCATCTGGTGTCATTCCTCTGAAATCTATGTCAATTCGAACTGTTCTTATTTTTACATTAGAAATACTCATTTTAAAGAAAACTAATTAGTCCATCCTTCCATCCATCCATGCATCCATCCATGCATCCAGCCATCCATCAATCCATGCATCCACTCTCTTCCACTTTTCTGAGGTCCGGTCATGAGGGCAGTAGGTTTATCAGGGAAGCCCAGACTTGCGTCACTTCATCCAGGATTTCCGGCAATCCCAAGGTATTCCCAGGCCATCTTGGAGACATAGTCTCTCCAGCGTGACCTGGGTTGTCACAGGGGCCTCCTCCCGATGGAATATGGCCGGAACACCTCACAATGGAGCCGTCCTGGAGGAAGCAGATGCCTGACCCACCTCATTGTGGCTCCCCTGAATACAGAGGAGAAGGAGTTCTATTTAGAGATCCTAACGAGCTCGGAGAGCATGGATAAGCTGCGGAGGAAACTAATTTCAGCCACTTCCATCTGGGATCTTGTTTTTTCAGCCATGACCCACAGTTTATGACCACATATAAGGTTAGGAAGGCGGCACGGTGGCTCAGCTGGTAAAGCGCTGCCCTCACAGTTCTGAGGTCCCGGGTTCAATCCCAGACCCGCCTGTGTGGAATTTGCATGTTCTCCCCGTGCTTGTGTGGGTTTTCTCCGGTCACTCTGGTTTCATCCCACATTCCAAAAACATGCAACATTAATTGGACCCTCTAAATTGCCCCTCGGTGTGATTGTGAGTGCGGCTGTTTGTCTCTATGTTCCCTACGATTGGCTGGCAACCAGTTTAGGGTGTACCCTGCCTCCTGCCCGTTGACAGCTGGGATAGGTTTGTTAGTTTGTCATCGGATCTTGCTGTATGTCTTTTGGATCCCGCCTAGCCTAGCGTTTTTGTGACTCTGCCTTGTCGGACTGCTACACCGTGTCTGATCCAGTTTCCGGAATAAAGACATTGAACATTATGCCTCTGTCTCAAAGTCCTGCATTTGGGTCCGTCCCCGTACCGTTGGTTTGTGACAGAATGAACAAGACCCAACGGGAAAGGCAAGGCATCGCCGGGCGCGTCGCCGGGGACGCTGTCTGTCCAAGGACAAAACACCTGGTCACCCGCACCACCCGTGCATCACGACTAGGTGCCAACCACAACCCGTTCACTACCGCATATCCTTTTGGACTCGGAATTTTCGGACTTTGAGGAAGACCTAAATTTACATGACTGTGATTTTTTTGGACATTGACTGCGGATTTCTGATCTGTCTCAGTCTGTTTGTGTCGTCGGCCCATGCCTCCAGCTCCCGAGTGCGTTCGCCCTGTAGGTCTGAGTCCTCATCCTCCCATACTTTTTGGGGATCCCCTTGGCCATATATCTGGGTCCACCGCGCGGCGGCCAGAGGAGACGCCCAAGCAAGGTGCCCCCGTGTCCATCCCGCTTCGTGGCAACCAAGACACAGCCATCATCCATCCACGCCTCCCAAGAACAACCAAGCCAGTGGACCCTGAGCTGATGGCGAGACTTCCAGCCCAGAAGGACGGGACTGACACTCCCGAGGTGCAGCAACTCGAGGATCACAAGGTCTTCTATTCCGAAATGTGGGCGTTAATAGAGCAGCATAGCAACTGACCCACTACCGAGCCAGATTAATGTCGCGGTGGCAACCGACCCGCTACTGAGCCAGATCCATTTTGCAGTGGCAAATGACCCGCTACCGAGCCAGGTCCCCATCGCGGTGGCGACTGACCTGCCGCTGAGCCAAGTCTTCGTCCAAGTACCCACAGATTTGCTCCCGACCCAAGCTCATGTCCCGGTAGCAACAGATCTCCTGGTGAACCCCGCTCACGCCACAGTAGCAACGGACCCGCAACTGAGCCAAGCCTATGTCACAGTGGAGATTGACCCACTGCCATGCCTCGTCCACGTCACGATAGCAACAGACCCCCCTGCTGCGCTACACCCATGTTGCAGTGACGACGGACTTCCTGACAAATCACTCTCATGCCACGGTAGCTCCCGACCCGTTTCCAAACCTAGCTCACGCCCCAGGTGGCAACAGAACCACTGCACTACGTTGCGGTGGCAAGAGACTTCCGATTGAGCGTCAAAGTAAAATGGCGGACTTGGCGAACAAAGACAAGCCTGCCATAGCGCCTCCAGGGTTTGTTTTCCATCAAGACAAAACTCAGAACCGATCTGCAGAGAGCTCAAGTGCAGAGGATGGAGAGGATTCTGATAAAGACGAGACAAACTACTTTCCTTTAGTAAAAAGGGAGAGGACTTTATCATTCCCGTCGCTCCATTCTGTTTCCAAAAACAATGTATTCATGCTCCCCAGTTTCTGGCGGTCTCCCACCGGGAACTCGGACTCTGAGCCAGAGGAGAAGCCAGTCGGTTTCCGACTAAAGGCGCCGACTCTTATTCATGGGCAAGGGCCCAGTTCAGGTGTGCCAAGTCAGAAACCGAAAGAACAACAACACAGCGTTCTGCGTCTGGCGGTTCTTCAGGCACCACCCACCAAATCCCGCGCTCCTGTTCAGGCACCAGCGACGACTCCGCGGCCATCTCCCGCTCCTGTTTCGGGACCAGCGACAACTCCGCAGCTGCCCCACGCTCCTGTTCAGGCGGCGGCGACGACTCCTCGGCCGCCCCAAATTCCGGTCCAGGTGGCGATGACTCCGTGGCCGCTTCCCGCTCCTGTCCCGGCGGCAGCGACAGGTATGCAGCCGTTTCACGTTCCTGTCCTGGCGGTGGCGGTGGCTCAGCGACTGCCTCACGTTCCCACCCTGGCAATGACGACATCACGGTCCCCTTCTCTTTTTAAGTACGGTCGCAGGTGAGCTGGAGCCTACCCCATTTGTCTTCAGGCAAGAGGCAGCATACACCATGAACTAGTCGCTAGCCAGTCACAGCACACATAGAAACAAACATTCCCACTCACAATCACACCTTCAGGCAATTTAGAGTCTACAACAAAGCTATCATGCAAGTTTTTGGGATGTGGTAGGAAAGAGGAGTACCCAGAGAAAACCAACGCAGACACGGGGAGAATATGCAAACTCCACACAGGCGGGACAGGGATTTGAATCCCGGTCATCAGAATTGTGAGGCAGATGTGCTAACCAGTCACACACCGTGCTCCCTAAAATATCATATGACAGGAACTATTGTATTCTATAATATCACCACCAATATAGGATTGGCCATTTTTTTAAATATCATATTACAGTAAACACAGTATATGATTATTATATTTTGCTCCTTGTGTCATACTAGTTTCATTAATGATGTCAATTCAGTTTATTTAATTCCGAATAAATCTTGGTTTCACTGGCATCCTGGAGTGGATATTGTTCAGCTTTCAATATTTCATTGTACTGTGCTATAGCGACTCACATACAGCCAATCTGACACACACTATATGTCAGAGCTCTTAACAACATGAACTAGCTCCTTCAAAATGAAACATATCTTGAGGGATATTTTACATGTCCGTGAGTATAACCAATGTCAGTAGAAGAATAGCACAAAAGAGGAATGGTTGGTCTGTTTCAACCACCCATCAACAAAGAAAGAGGGTGAGACAAGTCTTCTACCTGCGGAAGCCACCTGTCAGTGCTATGACAGCATCCGATGTGATCAAATGGACAGCTTCGTCAATAATGTTCCCCAGGGCTTGAGCCTCTGCTTTAGTGACAACCCTTGAGATGTCTCCATAATGCAGAAAACCTGCGGGGGTGGGGGAAATGTGGTTATTCGTCTGGGAGCCAGCCATCAATCACAGCCAGTTGCTTTGGGGAAGTGGAGAGTCAGGGCGAGATACAATATGATATGTTTCCCTCAAAGGCAACTACTGGCACACGTCAGTAGACGATAAATCGATGTCATTTTGGTTTCATCCATATCAATTACTTCTTTGTCTTTGTCACACTGATGCATGAAAACACATTAACGATATTTATAATGGAAGAACATAAACCACCCATTTCTAACAATATCAGAAATAGGCCTGGTCGTATGAGTCATTGTTGTACCCCTTTAAAGTGATAACAGAGTGTAATGATAGCGCTCTGAAATCTTTTTATGTAAAAAATACTATTATTTGTCTGCACAGAGCACTCATTGCAGTTTTGGTATTGATGGATTTGTCTGTCAGTACAGTCATTTGGAAAGTGAGATCTTTTCAATCTGATCTTTTGATTTACTACTTCCTGCAGCACGACATTTCGCGCATCCAGCTGCATTGTGAGCAGCAAAAGAGCCAGAGAAAGGTTGCAGTGTGCATAATACAAAAGTTTGATTTACAACCTACTATGATGAAAATTCTAAATTAGCTCTGAAACTATAGACCTATAGTAAATGCCACGCAGGGCTATATAATTTTTTCTGAATCTGAATCTATTAATCTACCTCTTCTCAAAAGTTCAGATGTTTGTGACAACAGAGTGCATTGTTAATTTGCTGAAAATAATGTATAAATCACATCTTACCACAATGTTTACTTTTTTTAATGTCCAGTATATAAAATGATTGTTAAAAGATGTTATATACTAACAATGGTTCTCATTCAGGTTTATACTTCTTCTATACTGTATTTTTGCAAAGTTCTTACAAGTTAGTAAACATATGACATTCCAGCTATGTTTTCAAATAGTAACTGAGCTTTGAATCAATAATGGTGTACTTGTTGTTTACCTGCCCGACTGTGCAAACAGAGTGGGTTTAGCTGGCTCTCAATGACGGTGTAAATGTGAGTGTGAATCACGGATTGAGTATTGATACAGTATGCCCTATGAGTGACTGGTGACTAATCAATGTTGAAGTCTAGCTGAGAGAGGCTCCAGCTGCCAACAAAACTGCACAAAATCAGTTGTAAAAAAAATATATATATATATATATATATATTATATATATATATATATAATATATATATATATTTGAAATGTTCTCTTAAAACTGCATGCCCTGACAGTAGAAAATGATTAAATGCATCAATTGAAAACTTAACACCTGTAATTTAATTGAATGGCTATTTTGGGGACAATGGGACATGGAGAAAAAAATCTGAGTTTAGTGGCAGGAGGTGCGACTGAATAATCTATCAGTCATTTGCAAATGCCCACTCCAGGCACAGAGGCTCACAGGGGTGTAACTCACAGCCTTCTGCAGAATAGATTTGTAATTTCTTGGCCAGATTATGATTATAAGTGAAAAAGAAGGAATTGGAACTGATATTTGGCTACATTAAAAACATTTGCTAGCAGTCTAAAAACTATTGTATGTTGCTTTAATAGGTTAAGCAAGGTGGAAAATGTGTTCCAGCACATCACGTGGTATCAATATTGTACAGTCATCTCTATGTTGTAAAGGTTTGAGAGAGTCTAACCGCAGGTCATCTACAGTTTGTTGGACTGAGGTGGCTTTATTACTGTCACCTCACTGCTTAAAATTCAACACCCAAAAAAAAATTAAACTTTTAAATTAAATTATACTGCTGCCTGGCCCACAAATGTTATATTTTTTTTTTATCCCACGTTAGTCTATTAAAGTGGGATAACCATTCTTGCTAAGTAGACAAATACAGTACTTGCATTTTATGATTGTTGAACCATATCTTTTAATCTGAATAGTGTTTCTAAATTGGACCTTTAAAACCGATTGAGCAGATTATGCTGTTGGGAAAAAGTTCTCAAATGTTGTTTCTTAATGTTTCATTGTATTGATTACCTATTACCCACAGAAGTAGTATCTGTACAGTCAGTATGTCATTGTAGTATGATCTTAAATTATATTGTATTGAGAATTTCAGACATATACAGGATAAATTATCTATCATGAGGAGAAAACACAAATATGTATGTTTAAATAGACATACATATAAATAACCTGCATGGAATTGAGCAACTTTTTGAAAAAAAAAACAAAAAAAAAACCTTAACATTTTCTATCCAAACTGTCTGCAATATAAACGATCCTCTGCCATGTGAAGCCAACACTTTTCTCTATCACACATACCCTTGGCTCCAAACTCCAGGTGGATTTTCCAATCTATAATCAGTAGAATGGAAAAGTACAAATGATGAGATCTTGACGTACCACTTTGCTGCATCCGGTTGAGCTGAATGCTGGGCTCAGCCAGAATGTCACAAAATGAGCGCAGCCCCCTGCGGTACCATTTCTCTGCCGTCTTCGGTCCAACGCCAAACACACTTGTGAACAGCTGTCAGGAAATGAGGAAAAGGTTTCATTAAGAAGCTCTGATATTACAGCTTTTTTAAGAAGGGTTCAGTTGTCCAAGTATTGAAAGGCTTAAAGGATGACCATGAGAGAGGGCAAAATTCAAATCACTTGCAAAGTAGTTCCAAAACATCTCAACAAAGACAGGCCGTATCGATGAATATTTACTTGTTTTTTTATCCACTGACCTTTAAGGTCTGATACTTCTCACTCGAAAGTGTTCTCTCGACTTCAAATGAATGGCCACATTGGAGGATCTCCTGAAAAACACAAGTTGACCACAATAACTGTTGTTTTAACCATGAACAAATTGCTTACTCATTTTACTGTAATTTAAAATGTACTCATATTTTGCACAAGAGATTGTTTTTTTGCATAATCTAATTCCTTCTATACTCCCTCTTTTTTTTTTTTTTTTTTTTAGTTATCTCACCAATCAGGAATGTAGCCCTATGGGGGCACAAGCCAGTGCAATCTGCACGCCGGTCCCAAGCCCGGATAAACGCATATGGCGTAAAACTGTGCCAAACAAGTATAAGCGTCCGTCTAAAGAATGTCATACCAGATCGGTCGTGGCCAGGGTTAACAACACCCGCCACCGGCACCATTAACCTGCAGGGCGTTGGTGGTAATTCACTTACTGTGGGTGATTAAAAAAAGAAGAGGAGGAAACCGTATTTGTCGGCAGAAGAAGAAGAGTAATGCACAGAACCTACAACTAGGTGTTGGAACATTGAATGTTGGGACTATGACAGGAAAAGCTCAGGAGTTGGTTGACATGATGATGAGAAAGGTTGATATATTGTGCATCCAAGGGACCAGATGGACACGTAGTAAGGCTAGAAATTTAGGAGCAGGGTTTAAATTATTTTACCATGGAGTAGATGGGAAGAGAAATGGAGTCAGGGTTATTTTAAAGGAAGAGCTGGCTAAGAATGTCTTGGAGATGAAAAGAGTATCACATCGAATAATGAGGGTGAAATTTGAAATGGAAGGTGTTATGTATCATGTGATGAGCGGCTACGCCCCACACGTACGATTTGACCTAGAGTTGAAACAAAAATTTTGGAAGGAACTAGATGAAGTAGTTCAGAGCTTCCCAGACAGAGAGAGAGTTGTGATTAGTGCTGACTGTAATGAACATGTTGGTGAAGAAAACAGGGGCAATGACGAAGTGATGGGTAAGTACGGCATCCAGGAAAGGAACTTTGAGGGACAGATGATGGTGGACTTTGCAAAAAGGATGGAAATGGCTGTAGTGAACACTTTTTTCCAGAAGAGGCATTAACATTGGTCGACCTACAACAGCGGAGGTAGAGGCACGCAGGTGGATGATATTTTCTGCAGACGATGTAATCTGAAAGAGGTTACTGACTGTAAAGTAGTGTTAGGGGAAAGTGTACCTTGACAGCATAGCATAGTTGTGTGTGGGATTACTCTGATGGTGGGTAGGAAGACCAAGAAGGTAAAGGTAGAAAACCATGTGGTGGAAGCTAAGAAAGGAAGAATTTTGTGAGGCCTTTAGGAAAGAGGTGAGGCAGGCTCTCAATTGACAGGAGGAGCTGCCAGAAGACTGCACTACTACAGCCAAGGTGATCAGAGAGACAGGCAGGAGAGTACTTGGTGTGTCTTCTGGTCGGAAAGGGGAGAAGGAGACTTGGTGGTGCAACCCCAAAATACAACAAGTCATACAGGGAAAGTGATTAGCGAAGAAATGGGACATTGAGAGGACTGATGAGAGGCGAAAAGAATACAATGAGATCCGACGTCGGGCAAAGGTAGAGGTGGCGAAGGCTAAACAAGAGGCATATGATGACATGTAAATCAGGTTGGACATGAAGGAAGGAGAACAGGATCCCTACAGGTTGCCTCAGATGGAAAGAATACTTTGAGAAGTTGATGAATGAGGAAAATGAGAGAGAAGGAAGAATAGAAGAGGCAAGTGTGAAGGACCAGGAAGTAGCAATAATTAGTAAGGGGGACGTTAGAATGCCACTCAAAAGGATGAAAAATGGAAAGGCAGTTGGTCATGATGACATACCTGTGGAAGTATGGAAGCAATGTGGAGAGGTGGCTGTAGAGTTTTTGACCAAATTATTCAGCAGAATACTACTGGGAGATAAGATGCCTGAAGAATGGAAGAAAAGTGTGCTCGTTCCCATTTTTAAGAACAAAAGCGACGTTCAGAGCTGTGGGAAATATAGAGGAATAAAGTTAATGAGGCACACAATGAAATTATGGGAAAGAGTAGTGGAGGCGAGACTCAGTACAGAAGCAAGTATCTCCAAGCAACAGTATGGTTTCATGCCTAGAAAAAGTTCTACAGATGCATTATTTGCCTTGAAGATGGAAGTGGAAAAAGTACAAAGAATGTCAGAAAGAGAGAAATTGTGTCTTTGTGGATCTAGAGAAAGCCTATGACAGAATACCAAGAGAGGAACTGTGGTACTGCATGCGTAAGTCAGGTGTGGCGGAGAAATATGTCAGAATATGTCAGGGCTTGTATGAGGCCAGCAGAACAGTGGTGAGGTGTGCCATAGGTGTGACAGAAGAATTTAAGGTGGAGGTGGGACTGCATCAGAGATCAGCTCTGAGCACCTTCTTGTTTGCTGTGGTTATGGATAGGCTGACAGATGAGGTTCGACTGGAATCCCCTTGGACCATAATGTTCGCAGATAAAATTGTACTATGGAGTGAAAGCAGGGAGCAGGTGGAAGAACAATTAGAAAGATGGAGGCACGCACTGGAAAGGAGAGGAATGAAGACTAGCTGATGTAAAACAATATATGTGCGTGAATGAGAAGGGTGGAGGGAAAGAGTGAGGTTCCAGGGAGAAGCGATAGTGAGGGTGGACGACTTCAAATACTTGGGGTCAACAATCTAGAGCAATGGTGAGTCTGGCAAAGACGTGAAGAAATGGGTTTCAAGCAGGTTGGAACAGTTGGCGGAAGGTATCTGGTGTGTTATGTGACAGAAGAATCTCTGCAAGTATAAAGGGAAATGTTTATAAAACAGTGGTGAGGCCGGCCATGATGTACAGATTAGAGATGGTGGCACTGAAGAGACAACATGAAGCAGACCTGGAAGTGGCAGAAATGAAGATATTGAGGTTCTCTCTCGGAGTGAGCAGGTTGGATAGGATTAGGAATGAGCTCATTAGAGGGACAGCCAAAGTTGGATGTTTTGGAGACAGGGTTCGAGAGAGCAGACTTCAATGGTTTGGACATGTCCAGAGGCAAGAGAGCGAGTAGATTGGTAGAAGGGTCCTGAGGATGGACATGCCAGGCAAAAGACCGAGAGGAAGACCAAAGAGAAGGTTTATGGATGTGGTGAGGGAATACATGAGGGCAGTTGGTGTTCGAGAAGAAGATGCAGGAGATGGGCTTAGATGGAAAAAGATGATACACTGTGTTGACCCCTAATGGGACAAACCGAAAGAAGAAGAAGAAGACTCTCGGCGAGCAGGGTAAAAATGGTGTTCTCAAGGGATTTCATTTCAGTACTTGTTTGGGTGCATTCATATAATTTTCAGGTAGGAAGGCTATCAAAAATAACAAATCTGTATCATAGCACTTTTTTTCCCAGCCTTCTGCTGAGGTACCAACCATCGTGTCACTCCGTTACCTAGACAACAAAGCCTGGTTACTTTCTTACAATTGAATGGGAAGTAAGAGCCCAAAAGATGTTTCCAGGTTTTCTTGAGGAATTGTTTGGGTCGTGTCTTATGCAAAAGCTACACTAGTGATTTCATTGAAATATTGTGGAAACCTTGTGCATGGATACTGTATGCATCCTTAAAAATGCATTCTATTTCTGTGCACATCCTTCTAAAAATTAGACTGTAGTAATGTGTTTTATTGTCACTGCTTGGTCAAAAACATTTCCATGCCTCCCACTCTAAATAAGGTTCAGTCCAATCTGGTCCTGGAAAGTTATTGTAGTGTAGTGCGGAAATCATGGAACACACGAATGTGCTGACGCATTCTGACAGATTGTCTTTAGGAACTCACCTCTCCAATATATTGTACATGGAACATCCATCCATCCATTTTCTATACCGCTCAGTGGCAGGAAATGGCATGTGCAGCGAAGTGCGCTATCACACAACGTGGTATGGCTGGTGGGGTGGCAACATCCAGGGACAGAAGCTGATTATTTGGGGCATAGTACCAACAGCTCCCCCCTCCACCCACTATGAACCCTTTCTTTTTTTATGTGACAAGGGAATGGAAGGTGAGTTACTGATGGTGTAGTGGTACACACGCCTGACTTTGGTGCGGGCAGCGTGGGATTGATTCCCGCTCTGTAATGGAGTTGATATCTGCCCTGCGACTGATTGGCAACCAGTTCAGGGCTCAGTCGACCTTTCACCCGAAGGTTAGGCTCCGATTCTCCCGTGACCCTTGTAAGGATAAGCGGCTTGGATAATGGATGGATGGATGGATGGATGGATGGATGGATGGATGGATGGATGGATGGATATTCACTGTAATTTCATGTGTCCCACATAAGCAAATCATCTGTGTTTATTTCATGCGCTCGTGTTACTGTACTTTTAATAATGTTGAAAATGGCAAACGTTTTAAAACAAAAATGTAAGGAGTGATACAGGCAGCTGGGTTGGTGGCCTCAGCATCGCTTCTCTGCTCTTTGCAAATGATGAGGTTCTGTTGGCTTCATCAAGCAGTGATCTCCAACTCTCACTAGAGTGGTTCGCAGCTGGGGTGAAGCGGCTGGGGTGAGAATCAGCACCTTCAAATCTGAAACAATGGTCCTCACTCGGAAAGGGTTGGCGTGCCCTCTCTTGGTTGGGGATGAGATCCTGCCCCAAGTGGAGGAGTTCAAGTATCTTGGGGTCTTGTTCACAAGTGAGGGAAGAATGGAGCGGGAGATCGACAGACGGAACGGTGCAGCGTCTGCAGTGATGCGGACTTTGTATTGGTCCGTTGTGGTAAAGAGGGAGCTAATTTGAAAGGTGAAGCTCTCAATTTACCAGTCGAGCTACGTTCGTACCCTCACCTATGGACACGAGATGTGGGTCATGACCGAAAGAACAAGATCCTGGATACAAGTGGCCGAAATGAGTTTCCTCGGCATTGTGTCCGGCCTCTCCCTTTAGTGATAGGGTGAGAAGCTCGATCATCCCGGAGGGGCTCAGTGTCGAGCCTCTGCTCCACCGCATTGAGAGAAGCCAGATTAGGTGGCTGGGGCATCTGATCCGGATGTCTCTTTGTCGCCTCCCTGGAGAGGTGTTCCACTGGAAAGAGACCCCGGGGACGACCCAGGATACGCTAGAGAGAGTATGTCACTCGGCTGTCTTGGGAATGCCCCTGGATCCCTCCAGAAGAGCTGGAAGAAGTGGCTGGAGAAAGGTAAGTCTGAGTATCCCTGCTGAAGCTACTTCTCCCGTGACCCAACCTGGAGAAGAGGTAAAAAAAAAATGGATGGATTGATGGGAATGGAGATCGTTCTATCCCTCTTGACTTGGTCTCAGTTTGTTTCCAAACACCATAATGTTTTATTCCGGGCACTCTAGTTTCCTCCCACATTGCAAAAACATGCATTAATTGGAAACTCTAAATTACCCATAGGTGTGATTATGAGTGCAAATGCTTGTTTCGACGAGCTCTGCAATTGGTTGGCAATCACTTCAGGCTTCCCTGCCTCCTGCCCGAAGATCGCTGGGATAGGCTTCAGCACTCCTGCGACCCTCGTGAGGACAATTGTCTTGGATAATGGATCGTTGGCTGGATACTCACTGTAATTTCATGTGCCGCACGTAAGCAAATCATCTGTGTTTATTTCATGCGCTTGGGTCGATAGTGTACTTTTAATAATGTTGAAAATGGCAAACGTTTTAAAACAAAAATGTTAGGAGTGACACAGGCAGCTAGATGCATTTAGACCATTTCCAGCTGTACCAAAACCAAATGGACGTCTAAAAATTGAGACAATACTTCATACGAATAAGTCATGAATCAAATCATACAAAAACAAGGGCATCCAAAAACTGCGGTTCCACTATAGATGTAATGATATGATGAGGTGGTTATTGGTTTATATGATTCCAATCATAATGGCCATCTTTGAGAAACTCACGTATCACTTCATACGGCCTGATTTAGACCCCTCATCTAAACCGCGTATTCCAATAGTGAGCAGCATGCATATACCTGCCTTCCTTCACGTTGACCAGCTATTCCTTTCACTTACACACACATCCACGCACAAAACACACATTTACACACAAACTTACTATTCATTACAAATTGCCTCAGTGCTTCCAAACCTTCACATCAGTAGGTTTTTATCTTCAGTCACTACTGTGTAAATGTCGCTCCAATGTTCACAACTATATCAAACATTTTGTTTTTACTCTGTCTGCTTTCACTTTGCTTTATGTGTCTTGTCATTTTCCCGTTTTAATCTATGATCCATCTGCACAAAGAGAAAAACAGTTGCAGTAGTTGTGCATCTGAATGTTGTAAAGAGAACAAGACTTCATTCATTGCTTGTTTAATTTGGTCTTTCATGGGACGCTATTTTCTCTCTTTCCACCTCAAAGCTGACAGATCTGCACCAAGACAAGGACTGCACTGTATGCTTTAAGTTTAACGTGTCAACGAACCTTAAATTTTCAGACAAGGTTTTTCGTTAAGACTGCAGTTGCAGTTATTTCCCTGACAACCTGACATTATCTAGTCAAGCAAGAGGAAAGAATAATGCCCAAGTGACCCAATCTGACTTTTTCACCTCAAAAGTGGTCAAAACTTATGTGACGCTCATCTGTGCATCTGAAAGGTTTCGTGACAATGCATGGCTGGAAACTTTTTGATTTCATTTTAAAAGGCTGAATTAAAAGTGGCACCGATAAACCAGTCAGTCATCTTATTTGATGATACAAGCAAGCATAACATTTGGCAGAAATACTCATTGTCTGAAAAAAAAAGGACTGGCCATCTGACATTGCAGTATGACAGCAATTTCTACACGGCTCCCAGTTAACAGCCTCGCATAAAAAAAACGCTCCTTGTTGTGCTGAAACCGATTACGGTATACCAATAAACAGTGATTAAAATGTTAAATGTGACTGAAGCCTATTGTGTAGTTTACGTGTAAGTTAAGTTGAAACTCTAGGAGGGGAGTCTTGGACCTGTTCGGTTTAAATGCAGGTGATAATAAAGGCTGATTGGCAACTACTGCATGCCCATGGTTGTCCTGATAACTGAGAGAGAAAGTGAGAGAGAAAGAGGGAGAGATTTAAACATTTAAACCATAATAGACATAAACAGTGTATTTCATACATTAACATTGGAGGGATTTTCGGATTTTGAGCTTTGTTCCTAATAAAAAGAATACCAACTATCGAGGCATGGAAATACTCAGATGAATTAAAGTTTAGATTCATAGCGCGTTGTAAGCAAGTTAGATGCATAATCTTGCAATGATCTCATTGTAAGGAGAAGGTGTCTTGAAATTTAACGACATAGAGTAAACGTAATAGAAAAGCATTTTCAGTGGTTGGCCAAGCCAGACTGTCTTACTGTATCTTTGGGTGGGGCTAAATTCTCATGGTCACACAAAGTGACCAAAGGTGAAAACCTTTAACCATATCCCCAAGAAAAATAAATGGGATCTTTCTTTCCGCGTTCCTTCTGTTTGTAATGTAATTGACTCACTAAATATGATACCTCCATGACTGCTTTGGTATGCTCCCCCAGCCACGGCAGGTTCTGAGTAGCCTCGATACACTGCACAGTCCACGGTAGACTCTTCAAGACAGAGGCAGCTCTCCTGAAGGCAAGGCATGAACTCTTGATCTCACTGAATTCGTAGTTCTCTGCCAGTACTTCAAAAGCATCCTGCAGACAGGAGAGGCCAGGACAGACAAAGGATGTGCAAAAGGAGTATAATTTTGGACACGCTAGATTGCTGATGCATAGTACTGATTGGTTTTGCAAATGGATCTGTCACAGAATAATGGTTCTTCAGCCCCTAGAGCAGAGACCTCAGACGTAGTTGGTCATAAGGTAAGCAATGGGACCAAAAAGTAAAGAAACAGCATATTAAGTCACAAAGACAAACGGTAATTACTCAGTGTAAACTCTAAATTGCAAGGCAAATTATTTTTAAATGTTAAAATAAATATAAAAATATTTTTAAGTTGAGTAATACAACTAAGTTTTGCTTTTGTGAAAATGTTGTTTCCCACATTCCATGAGAAAGAAATGACTTTCCAAAAATTGTTGCAGCAAACAACTTACTTGGTTTGTTGCGCTAACCAACATCATTGACATAAATGTCAATCCTTATTTTATTGCTGTTTCAGGGTCCGCAATATTGATTCTTTTTACAGTGCACGCTCCTTCTCCAGTTACTTGGAATGACAGCCTTTCCTTTTGGTGCTCTTAAATTAAGTATGCAGGAACACTTCAACTTTACATATTCACTTCTTAGTTCAACACTGATCTACAAACTTGATTGCTGCTGACACATCAGTTTTATTATGCTGCAAGTAAAATATGCATTGCGGTCTAAGAGCGGCCCTATCAGCGATGCTTTCACTTTTTAATGATTCATTGCATTCAAAACTGACACTAGTAACAGGTTTTCATTTCTCATCCCATTTGGGGTAGTGCTTCATAATAGGATGACAGTCCTACATTTTTGTATTAGATGTCACTTAACCTATGTTTGTTTCATAAACTACTTTTACTGCATTTTTTAAGTTCCAAATGCAGCTTTTATTTAACACCCTAAACACCCCCCCACCCCCCGATTTGACCAAGGAAGACCATCCCTGAAGCCAAAGCCCTCTTTTGAGACTGCCCCACCACCCGCTGTCTCGTGCAGACATGCAGCCTCGGGTCAGTAAACAGGACAGGAGCTCATCTAGGGATGCACTGACCCGCTTCGTGCGCCACATGGAGATGGAGCAACAAATGTGCTTGCAAACACACACTCACACCTGCCTCTCTCGACAGCATGCAACACAGGAGCAGCAAGCTGGCCTGGTAATGAAGGAGGACGAGAGAGCATATGCGTAGGTGTA
This sequence comes from Syngnathoides biaculeatus, assembly GCF_019802595.1. Taxonomy (NCBI): domain Eukaryota; kingdom Metazoa; phylum Chordata; class Actinopteri; order Syngnathiformes; family Syngnathidae; genus Syngnathoides; species Syngnathoides biaculeatus. The sequence continues at coordinate 23,317,159 of NC_084651.1, forward strand.
CTGGATCTTTTACAAACTAGCTTGTCATGATACTTATTACAATACAACTTTGCGATGACTAACTTCTAATTGATCTCACTAAAAATAGTTAGATGAATTTCTTTTATAAGTGAAATAGATGTTTGACTGTTAATATCATGTCATGTTAATGATTGTTCTTTTCTGAAATGTAGTTTCTTTAATCACTCGTTACTATGATTTATATCATGATTATTTAATCATCGTTGCAATACTTCAAATGATTTTTACAAACCTAGCGACTGCCATAAGATGGTAGTGAAAAGTGGGGTTGCAATCTGCCTCGTATCATTTACCTTTATACGCGTCTTTTCAAAAATACTGAAAATGTGAAGTCACTTCCTATATTTTCGCTGTAGCCTGAAAACATTTGTGGTTTGACATCAAAATATGACTCAATACTTAAAAATTTCCAGTTATAGGGTTAGGGTTAGCCGGTCCCTGTGAATTGAAGTACGAGGAAGAGTCAGCTTCTGCACATGCACAGTTAATGAAAACACTTTTGCACATGCACAGTTAATGAAAACCCGAGTGGCAGAACAAAACTCACGGGCTAATTTGTCTGTTCTTCACCATTCAAAGGTATCAATAAGTAATAACTCTAAACGTTTCTATAAAATGTTAAAACGATTGTTGATTTAACTATTAGTTATATGCTTGATCTTTTTTTGCGGTTGCGATGTGATTGAGATAAGTAGTTTTGTTGTTTCAGTGAGTTGAGTAATGGCGGACGTCATTAGTTTTCCGTTGTGTTCCAGCAGAGAGCGCGCGTGGTGCTCGGTGGTGTATGTTCGAGCACATTGGCATGCACTTGTGAATGAGTGTTGATGTTATTTTCATACATCGTGTTGGAGCAAATGACAAATGATACAAATTTACTCTGTTTAGATTTAGGATATATATTATTGGGGTTTTTTCAAGACACATTGTATGAAGTATTAACTTTGAACACACACACACACCCACAAACATCTACATAAGGGTTATTATTTGGCACATTATTGTATTTTCATTTTGCTCAAGAATATGTTTGAATGATTGTGAGTAAACAATTTCTGTATTTTTGAGCCATCGGAATTAAATGTATATTGTACTGTGTTGTATTGTTTTGGTGATATGTTGTATATATGAATATTTCTGATTATGTGCAGTTAATAAAAACTCAAGTGGCAGAACAAGACTTAAGACTTCTTTGTCTGTTCCTCACCGTTTACAGTTCACAGGTCCACAGTGCCTACCGCCTGTGTATCGCTTGTGCCAACTCAGATTCCCCTAGGTCTGAGGCCGGTAACATGTACATTGAGATTTGATTATAATTTATACCTTATGACAACAACAACTTTGTTTCAGCTTGTCCCGTTAGGGGTCGCCACAGCCTGTCATCTCAGATGAACATTCAAATTTGTTTGGCACAGATTTTACACCGGATGCCCTTCCTGACGCAACGCCTCTTGGAGAGTGGAGGCCCCAGTGAGAAACAAATTCACGACCCCAGGTGTACCAAACCAATGCTCTGAGCTATGGGGCCCCTTGTGACACATATGTTAAATATTTGTTCACAGTGTGATAGTTTGTGCATGTCCATGTCAGCCCTGTTACTGTCAGGATCAGTCCAAGGTGTACCTCACCTTGCACTCCAAAGTGAGCTGAGTGTAGGTTCCAACTCAATAGTTCAATTGGTAGAAATTGGATGGATGTACCAAAAACAGTACATATTAAAATGTATTCAATGTAAAGTTTTTTTTTAATCTAATAATTCATTTGAGTTTAATTGCGTTAATGGTTTTCTCCATTCAATCGGAAACTATCGTATTAATAAGTAATGAATGTTGGGATTGTCAGTGAGTCTTTTGATAAACTTACAATGAAGCAGTTAAACATTATGAGTAAGCGATAAAACAATCTCGAATGTTTGACAAAATTTAACTTTACCCTGTATAATCACAAATACCCATGAAGTCAGTCTATCAATTTCTGTTATTGTATCAGCTGAATGGAGTGTGCATAGTGAGAAAACACTTTACAGCACACTATGGCATTCTACGTCTTATTAATGAGGAATTGTAGCTCATTGGGGACAACATGTCACGACCCATCGGAACGGGAGTAGGACCCAAATGCAAGGCTCGGAAGAGGTAGTTCATGGAGAAACGTTTATTATTCCATGGTCAGGGATCGGGCAGGCAGTCAAGTGCAGCAGCGGTAGTTGGGACGTCGGGCGAAGAGAGCAGGTGAGTGGGCAGGCAGGAGTCGGTACACGGGAGATCGATCAAGGCAGACAGAAGTCTGAAAGGAGTCAGGCTTACGGGGTCGGTGGGAGAACAGGCGAAGGTCGGTAAACACGGGTTGACGATCAGGGATACTAGAGTGCTGGAACGGGACATGAACCTCAACGATCTGGCGCGGACCAGTCGTCGTCGGTGTCATATAAATACACAGCCCGCATGAGGCGCAGGTGTGCGCCTCCCAATCAGCGCAACCGGGCGGGCACCCGCACAGCCCGGCTAGAGCGGCAGGACCATGACACAACACTAGAACCACTGTTGCAGAATGCCGATATACCTCCTACCACCACATACAACACCCTTGCCTGTGACTCACGTTTACACAGCAACCGGCCTCACTCAATGTGCACACAAAACGCATGAAAGCAGGTCAGAAACCCCACTGAGAAGTCATTAAAGACAATTAACAGCTACACTGGGGTGTATTTATCCTTGTCCCATGCTCAATGTAATGACATGTACTGTACACACAAAGACGTGTAGTCAGCTCAAGAATAATGATTTACAACAAGATGAAATTGTTGATTTGATATATTTGGGGAATTTGTACATTAAAATGGAGGCACGGTGGATCAGCTGGTAAAGCATTGGCCTCACAGTTCTGAGGCTCTGGGTTCAATCCCGGACCCGCCTGTGTGGAGTTTTCATGTTCTCCGCGTGCCTGTGTGGGTTTCCCCCGGGCACTCCGGTTTCCTCCCACATTCCAAAAACATGCAACATTAAATGGACACTCTAAATTGCCCCTAGGTGTGATTGTGAGTGCGGCTGTTTGTCTCCATGTGCTCTGTGTTTGGCTGGCAACCAGTTCAGGGTGTACCCTGCCTCCTGCCCATTGACAGCTAGTATAGGCTCCTGCGCTCCCTGCGACCCTCGTGAGGATAAGCGACAAAGAAGATAGATGGATGGATGTACATTAACAAATATTTTAACCCTTCATTTGACAGTCAATGGAAAGCTATCCATTTGTCCATTTTCCATACCACTTATCCTCACCAGGGTCACGAGCCAAAATTAGCTAATTTTGGATAAGAGGCTTGGTACACACATAATTGGTCATGAGCCTTTTGCAGGGAACATACAGTAAACAAATAACCATTTGTACCTATGGGCAACTTAGTTTTCAATTAACCTATCAGCCATGTTTTGGGATGTGGGAGGAAACCTGAGTACCTGTAGAAATCCCACGCAGGAATGGGGAGAAAATGCTTACTCCACAGAGGCAAGGCCAGATTTTAACCCAGAACCTCAGATCTTTGAGGCAGATCGTCTCACCAGTTGTCCAAGTACCGCCAATTATTAAAATATTAAAGACACAACAATAATACAAATGTTTGACTCTGTAGAACTCCAAATATGAAAAAAGGATGTGGTGGAAAATATGTAATATCTGTATGTAATATAGGGCTGTCAAAGTGAAAGTATTAACTCGTGGATAAACAATCAAAATTCAAGTGTCATTAATTTGACAAAGAATATTAATCGATTGACAACCTTAATATGTTTCCCATCTTGTGTGTGTGGAGGGCGGGGGGTCTGTCTGTTTGCGAGCATTTGTGTATTCAATGCAATGCGTCAATCATCCAAGACATAAATGTCAATTTTTGTGTCTGCATGTGTTGGACTTTTGAGGAAAGCATGACGCTGGAGGCTGAGGGCTGAGATGACAGAGAGCCACCTTGATTTGTGTGTGTGTGTGTGTGTGTGTGTGTGTGTGTGTGGTGTGTGTGTGTGTGTGTGTGTGTGTGTGTGTGTGCAATTGATTTCAAAATCAAAGTGCAAGGCTAAGATTAAGAGGGAAGGAAAAAAGTAGCAAATAGACCAGAAATAGGTGGTACAAGCATTAGATGTAGTGAAAGTATTTTCTTTCGGCTTGTTCTGTTAGGGGACGCCACAGCGTGTCATCTCAGATGAACGCTCATATTTGTTTGGCAAAGTTTATACGACAGATGCCCTTCCTCACGCAACCCGGCATTGGGGATGTGATTTTTATCAAATTTAAATTTATCAAGCAAAAAAAGGAAACTGTAACAATAGTTCATGGTTGTGAAAACAGTGAATGAGCTTATGCACATTTTGTCTTGCTGAGCCTGACATTGTTTTTCACTATCCACTTCCTCTTCCTCCCTTATCGCATACTGTTGGCCATGGTTGCTCTTCTTATGACTCCGGAGTCATCATATATAGTTGACTCATGAATCCTAAAAATGTTTTTCTTGGTACAGTGAAGAAAATAAGTATTCAAACACCCTGCTATAGTGCAAGTTCTCCCAGTTAGAAATCATGGAGGGGTCTGAAATTTTCCTCGTAGGTGCATGTCCACTGTGAGAGAGATAATCTACAAAGAAAACTCCAGAAATCACAATGTATGATTTTTTTTTAATTATTTATTTGTGTGATAGAACTGCAAATAAGTATGTGAACACCTGAGAAAACCAATGTTAATATTTGGTACAGTAGCCTTTGTTTGCACACATTGCAGGCAGGATTTTGGCCCACTCCCCCACACAGTTCTTCTCTAGATCAGACAGGTTTCTGGGTTGTCGCTGAGAAACATAGAGTTTCAGCTCCCTCCAAAGATTTTCTATTGGGTTTAGGTCTGGAGACTGGCTAGGCCACACCAGAACCTTGACATGCTTCTTATGGAGCCACTCCTTGGTTTTCCTGGCTGTGTGGTTCGGGTCATTGTCATGTTGAAAGACCCATTCACGACCCACTTCAATGCTCTGACTGAGGGAAAGAGGTTGTTCCTCTTGTCCCACGTGCAGAAAAACACCCCCAAAGCATTTTGCTTCCACCCCTAAGCTTCACAGTAGGGATGGTGGTCTTGTGATGGAACTCATCCTTCGTCTTCCTCCAAAAACAGTTAGTGGAATTATGAACAAAAAGTTCAATTTTGGTCTCATCTGAGCACAAAACTTTCTCCCATGACTCTTCTGTATCATCCAAATGGTCATTGGAAAACTTAAGATGGGCCTTGACATGTGTTGGTTTAAGCAGGGGAACCTTCAGTGCCATGCATGATTTCAAACCATGATGTCTTAGTGTATTACCAACAGTCACCTACGAAACAGTGTTCCCAGCTCTTTTAACGTCATTGACCAAGTCCTGTCGTGTAGTCCTGGGCTGATTCCTCACCTTTCTAATGATCATTGAGACGCCACGAGGTGATATCTTGCATGGGGCTCCTCTCAGATTGAGATTGACAGACATGTTTAACTTCTTCCAGTTTCTCATGATTGCTCCAACAGTGGAACTTTTTTCACCAAGCTAATTGGCAATTTCTCCGTAGCCCTTTCCAGCCGTGTGGAGTTGTACAATTTTGTCTCTGGTGTCTTTGGACAGCTCTTTGGCCTTGGCCATGTTACAAGTTTGAGTCTTACTGAGTATATGCGGAGGATAGGTGTCTTTATGCAGCTAACGACCTCACACAGGTGCATCTAATTCAGGATAATACATGGAGTGGAGGTGGACTTTTAAAGGCGGACTAACCGGTTTTTAAGGGTCAGTATTCTAGCTGATAGATAGGTGTTCAAATACTTATTTGCTGCTGTATCACACACAAAAATAGTTTAAAAAAAAAAACATACATTGTGATTTCTAGATTTTTCTTTTTAGATTATCTGTGTCACAGTGGACATGCACCTACAATGAAAATTTCAGACCCCTTCATAATTTCTAAGAGGGAGAACTTGCAATATAGCAGGGTGTTCAACTACTTATTTTCTTTTCTGTATCTACTGGAGCCATGCTCCCAGCTTGAGGTTTACAATCCCCAGTGCCCCGATCACTATGAGCACCACTGTTGACTTCACTATTTGCATTTTCTCTCATTCTTCCTTCAGTCCTTGGTATTTCTCCATTTTCCTGTTCTCTTTTCCAGATGTTACATACATGTTACATCATGATGAAATAAAATGATTTGATTTTATGAATATTTAGTTTTGAAATTGAATGTCTATTGAACTCTTTAAAAATGTCTGTCTCAGTCTGTGCAGTGTCAATAAATTATGATTATGGTATTAGGTAACAACTACATACTCGGGTATAACAATTCGGTAATTTATTTAATTTCTTGAGATTCTATCCCTAATCACACCTGCAACTTTATATCTGCGGGCATGGCTGTTGGACCACACCCACAACTTTTTATCTGCGGGATATGACTGACCACACCCGTACATTTTTCAAATGTGAGTGACTGCCTGATATGCTCTGTAAAAATACAAAAACAAAATAGTTTTGTGAGGTACAGTATTAGTTTAAGCATACTCTTTTGTTGACTGTGATTAACTGAAGATCAGACTACATTTTATGATCAATGTACGCAGAAATTGAAGAAATTCCAAAGGGTTCTCCCAATTTTTCCTCCCACTGCAGACCGAGAACTAAACAATACATTTCACACTTGATGACTGCTGAAAATACAACATAATTATTTAGGTGGAAGCGCTGTGATCTAGTGGTTAGTGCGGTTAGCTGGTGTTAGCCTCCTCACAGTACTTGGGTTTGAATCATGACTCTGGCCTTCCTGCATGGAGTTTTTATGTTGTATCCGTGTTCTCCGTGTATACCAACCTCCCACAATCCAAAAACATGCATGTTAAGTTAATTGAAGAATTTAACATTTCTTCGTGTTTGTTCGTGTAAATGGATATTTGGCTTAAAGCTAAGTCATCATATGACCAGTCCAGAGCGGGGGGTACCACCCACCATCATCTAAGTCAGTTGGGATACGCGCCAGCCAAAGTAAAGAATTTGCTTTCATGACATTGTACAACTTGTATTAATTTTTGTTCTTGCAAATGTTTTTTAATCAGCAACACACTGGCAAAAAACATGTTCTGGTGTCATAGCTTTGTGTTTCTTTTAATGCCAAATTATGGGGATGTGTATTCTTCAGCTTCCCCACCAGCTCCAGCCCACCAGCTTTTTAATGAAGACAGAGTAACAAATTCATCATCCCCGGTAAGGACTGTCATGTTCATCATCCCCTTGGCTAATCAAGCGTCTGTGGGTGCAATATGTATATGCCAGCCTTGTGCCATGGGTTTGTGAACAATTCAACTGGTGTGCTTCCAAAGTGTTGCAGCTGCAAAAGAATCTCCTTTGCAGCTTTAACACATTTTGTGGAGTGTATGTTAAAGTGATGATGATGGCAAATGCAGTAAACTAGCTTCACCATATGGAAAGACTCCTACAGGAAGCCAAAATGGAAGAATTGAGGGAGTCTGTTCCCTCAATCACTGGTGGTGTAGTGGTACATATCACCGACTTTGGTGTGGGCAATGTGGGATCGATACCTGTTCAGTGATGATGTTGACATGTCCCCTGTAAATGGCTTGCAACCAATTCAGTGTTGTGTACTCCGCCTTTCACCCAAAGTTATCTGGGATAGGCTCTAGCACACCCATGACCCTTGTGAGGATAAGCAGCTTGGAAAATGGATGGATGGATGTTCCTTTCCATTCATCTGGGAAGATTTTCTATAAGATTTTGGAATGTGTCTTTGGGGATTATTGTCAGTTCATCCAGAAGAACACATGAGGACAAATATTTTCAACGTTTATGTTAATTAATTAACATTAAGTGTGAACAAGTGGTACTGCATACAGAGTTGATTCTAAGATTTTTAAATCTAGACAGTGGCATAGAACGAGTCTGGGTTCATATTTGCACACCTTAACCAGTGGGCATGTCGCATGACTCCCCTCTACTACTCCATCAATTTGATTTTTTTAGGTACAAAGACACTTCAACGAGAAGGGAAGGGGCTAAGAAGGTAGTCAAGAGAGGGGCATGTTTTCACTCCCCACAAAACATCACACATGTACGCACATGATCTCTGCATTTAGTGAATCAATTATCTGTAGAATACATGTGCAAAATATGCTCAATTGAGTTGGTGAGGTAACTGTTTCTTACTGTCAATAACTGGTTTTTGTTGTTTGTGCTCGTCCGTCTCTGACAGGCATATTGAGAAATCGTTGCCACAGGTGTGAGTACCGAGGCCTCTTGTGATGCAGGCAGTGAATCCTGGGCACAAGAACAACCAGGCACTTAAAAACAAATGCATGAATGGCATATACAGTATTTCTTTCATGTCTAAGTCTTTTGTCAGGTACTGGAAAGTTGCTAAGTTGCTTAATGTCTAGATGTGTCTGAGGTTATACACTATATCTTTGACTAGCAGACCCAAGTACTCAAGCCAAATAACATATAAATGTAACCATTTGCCTTGGGGAAGTTATTTCATAATAGTATGTCTCCGGGGCAACGCTAATGAATCCTCATCTCACAGTCCGGTGGCATCCAAATCCATTACAGCACTGAACCCATGACTTTACAAATGTGCTTCCCTTCATCCAATTTGGATCCTCAAAATTGCCTTTTTCATACGGTGCAGAAACAGTTAACCATTTGTTAAATATATGTCAAGGGCACAATAAAATATATTCAGATAATTATACATTACAAAAAGAATATTGTCCAATTAGTTGTGGATTTAGAATGACAATCATAACAGGACAACGAAGCACGTAGTTAAACTATGAACTGTTGAAACAAAACGTTTGTCAAAAAGAGGAGAAAACAGGTCTCCCATTTTAAATAAAATATATAAAATCTTGACAAGGTTAAATAGAGTTGATATGAAAGAAAATTAGTTGGTCATTGTGAACGTGATGTTCCAAAGTAAATTTTGTAAATATTTTCCACAATAATGCAAAAAGAGGTTCTCAGCATCTTGTTTTTTTTTCCCACACCTGATGAAGTTCATTAATTACACTACAATATAGCTCTCCATCATATGGAATTGAGCAGGGCAAATGTCATCAAGCTCAAACCTCTTTTTGAATTCTTGCACATGCCACCTTGTACTTACCAACTAGAATACAAACAGACCCACAGTAGGGCTCAGCAGGCCAAATGCAAATAGTGCATAGCAACGAGACATATGCTTTCAAATATATTCAGACTTGCTGCAGACTATTTATCACATAAAATGTACCTTATTTCTACATTATAAAGACTAACCCCAGAGAAATGCTGCCAAGAAATCGCCTATTTGTAGATTCGTTTTATCTCTACATGCTGCTTGAATTAGTTTATCACTCATACACAATTGCACTGTGTGGTTCCTCGTTCTTTTTGTAGAGGATGTGCATCACAAAACAAGAAGAGAAAAATGTTTTTAGTTACCTGGGGACATGCATCAATAAATGCCAGCATGCCATCATTTGCGGTGTCAATTAATGACAAGAGTGGCAAGAAGAGAGGACCTATGTCCATATAAGAATAATAAAGAAGACAACGGGATTACAGGAAAGCAGAAACATGTCATTGTGACAGTTTATACAAGCTTTGGGGGGAAAATGTAGATAAAGCCTGGAAAAAATTAGATCCAGTGTTATTTATTACATCCATCAATTTTTTTGTGCCACCAGACAGTTGCCTGGGAACTAATATGTGTATATTTCACTGTTGCAAGAGCAATTTATTTCCTCCATTTACCATTTTTTTTTTAAACCAGAATGGAAGCTTTGACATGCCCTTGACTACAAAAAGACACCAGGTCCAATCCTATTATTGAGTTTGGGCTTGTTTATGTTGATTTATGATGTTTTAATATAGTTTGAGCTTGTACCCAAGTTTAATTTGTTGTTAGCCACACAAAGATGTCTCTCTTGTACATTCATTCTTTCTATTGCTTCATTTCTGTCAATGTCCATGCTCCTGATCCCAGAAAGTACAAGTTGTGTTCAGACGACGCAACACAACTGTGGCGTGACATTATTTAGATGCAATTGTCTGGATCAAGAAAACCGCCTGACATTTGGTTGGAAGTGTTGTCTGTTGTCAGGTTTTCTGCTTCTGTTTAATTTACGACCCAAACCTGAATGAGGTGTCCGTTCTCCACAGCAGCAGGCTTTCCCATTCTCATGCTGTCGGTGAACCACCTGATGTGCAGCACTTTAATCTTGGAAAGATTCTTCAGGCCAGACCCCTTGAGCCACTCCCACAGGGATGATGCCTCGCTGTCCTCAGATACCACGTGAGTGACCTCATCACTGTAAATGAAGATCAATGACTTCAATGTTTTGTCCCATTGCGTCAGCTAAGCTACAAGACAAGTCGAGGTCAAACATATTCAACCTGAGCTAAACTGAGGTCAAGAGTATTTCCACTAAAGTTAATATCGACCCCTGACACAAGGTTTTGAACGCACGATTAGCAAAACAGAAAAGTAACAAATCAAGTTATCGTAGAATCATCACAAATATTGTAACTTTGTCCAGTGTAAATCTGGGTTACAGAGCATTTTTTTGCTCTTGCTGAATTGGTGCAAAATTCATCTTGGAAGAATGTGAATAGTGCATGTATGCATTGATAAGAAAGAGCTGCTCTCTGAAATACACAATCAGAGTGCTCAGATGTGTCTAATTATCCTCCATACTTCCCTCCTTCTTAAGGTAAATCATAAATGCAACTATTTAAGCCATGTCTCAACAAAGTTTAATGATACTTAATATACAAAGGCCACAGTGTAAAGGACAAAAAAATGCAGTACTATGAGAATAAAAAAATATCAAGTCGTATTGATCCGTGTTGAGCCCCTTCCTGTTTGCAGTAGTAATGGACAGGCTGAGAGATGAGGTTACACTGGAATACCCTTGGACTATGATGTTTGCAGATGATATTGTGATCTGCACTGAAAGCAGGGAGCAGGCGGAGGAACAATTAGAAAGATAGAGGCACGCACTGGAAAGGAGAAGATTAGCCAAAGTAAGACAGAATACTGGATATGTGCATGAATTTGAGGGGCGGAGGAGTAGGAGTGAAGCGTCAGGGAGAAGAGATAGTGAGGGTGGATGATTTCAAATACTTGGGGTCAACAATACAGAGCAATGGAGAGTGTGGTAAAGAAGTGAAGAAACGGTCCAAGCGGGGTGGAACAGTTGGCGGAAGGTCTCTGGTGTTCAATGTGACAGAAGAGTCTCTGCTAGGATGAAGGGCAATGTTTATAAAAAAGTGGTGAGGCCGGCCATGATGTACGGATTAGAGACGGTGGCGCTGAAGAAACAACAGGAAGCAGAACTGAAGGTAGCAGAAATGAGGTATATAGGATTAGAAATGAGCTCATTAGAGGGACAGCCAAAGTTGAATGTTTTGGAGACAAGGTTAGAGAGCGCAGACTTCGATGGTTTGGTAGAAGGGTGCTGAGGATGGAGCTGTCACGCAAAAGAGCAAGAGGAAGACCAAAGAAAAGGTTGATGGATGTTGTGAGGGACGACATGAGGACAGTGGGAGTTAGAGAGGAAGATGCACGAGATAGGCTTAGATGGAAAAAATGACACGCTGTGGCAACTCCTAATGGGACAAGCCGAAAGGAAAAGAAGATTACAAGACACTTGTATAGGGGACATCTTGTTTGAACGTCTTTAATGTCAAATAATTTTCAATCTTTTCTTGGGCTACCATTAAAATCATTGTCTGCTTTTCATAGTGAATGTTCATAATTGTTTTAAAATGTCTTATTGCTATTGTAAAATTGTGACAGTTGTGGGTTTTTTTTTTTCATTAACAGAGGAGTACCATCAATTTCTTCCATGTGTGTTTTAAAAAAAATAACCCTTCCACTCTTTGTTAACCTCAAACTCAACTGATGTGGTTGTTTTCTTGAGCATGTACCCACTGAAGTCCAATTATTACTTACTGACAATGACTGAATTGTCTATCCTGGTGATGAGTCTCAGTCAGTTTGTTTCGCAGTCCCACAATTCCAGCCCCCAAGTGCCTTTGCCCTGTCCATCCAAGTCCTCCTCCTCTAATCCTTTCTGGGGAACCCGTTTGGCCATCTACCCGGGCCCTCCACGTGACGGCCAGAGGAGATGCCCAAGGAGGGTGCCGCCTTGTGCTTCCCGCTGTTCTGCGACCAAGCCACAGCCGACATCCACCTACGCTTCGCCGGCGACCAAGCCACAGCGAACTATCGCTTCCGCCCCAGGAGCGATCAAGCCTCAGCCGACCTCCGACGACCAAGCCACAGCAGACTATCTCCCACTCCACGCTGACAACCAAGCCACAGCGGCATCCCGCTTCCGCTCAACCGACGGCCAAGCCGAGAGACTCTAAGATGACGATCTATGAAATTGCAGATTTCATGGATGAGATTCAGCGGAGCTTAAACTATCTTGTCTCAGGATGGCCACATCTGATTCAAGCCCATGCATTGGTGACAAACGACCCAGTGCCGAGCCACGCTCACATCGCGGTAGCGACAGATGCGGTACCAAGCCACGGCCACGCCGCGGTGACGACCGACTCACTGCCGATCCATGTTCACGCCTCATCGTCGACTGATCCTCGGCTGCCTGATGACCACGCTGTAGAAGCGACCAATCCTCGGTCGCCCGATGACCACATTCACGCAGCGGCAACTGTTCCTCAGCCACCCAATGACCACGTTCACGCCTTGTCGACGATCCACAGCTGCCCGTTTCAGCGGCGACGAGTCTTCCACGGCCGCTGTCTCGGCGGCGACGACTCCTCCACGGCCGCCTGACTTGGCGGCAGCGACGACGACTTCACGGCTGCCCGTCTCCCCGGCGACGATGACTTCACGGCCGCCCATCTCGCCAGCGACGACGACTTCACGGCCGCCTCACGTTTCTGTTTTGGCGGCGACCAATCACCTGCCGCCTGACAACCATGCCTCGATGGCAACCAATCCTTGGCCGCCTGATGACCACGTCTCAATGGCGACCGATGCTCGGCCGCCTTACGTCCCTTTTTCAGCAGCAACTGAGTCCCGGCCACCTGATGACCATGCCTCGGCAGCGACCGATCCATGGTTGACTCACGACCACGCCACCCGATGACGACACCTTGATGTTGACCAATCCTCGGCTGCCTTCGGCTCCTGTATCGACAGTGAATGATTCCCAGCAACCTCACAACCACGCCTCGATGGCGAACAATCCTAGGCCAGCTGATGACCACATCTCTATGGCAACCGATCCTCGTCCGCCTTCCGCTCCTGTTTTGGCAGCAATCGATTCCCGACTGCCTGATGACCACCCCTCGATGGCGACCAATCCTTGGTCACCTGATGACCACGTCTCCATGGCGACCAATTCCCGACTGCCTTCCGTCCCTGTTTCGGCAGCGACCAATTCCCGGCTGCCTTCCGTCCCTGTTTCGGCGGTGACCGACTCCCGGCCACCTGATGACCACGCCTCAGCAGCGACCGATCCACGTCCGCCTGATGACCTCGTCGCAATGGCGACCTATCCACGGCCGCCTCACATCCATGTCTCAGCATTGACCGACCCACGGCAGCCACTGGCTCGCGACCACGTCCCGGGAGGTCTGTGTCCGCCATGAGAGGCGTTGCCAGGCAACTGATCTAGGCGGGACCACATCTGGCAGGTGTCGGACAGCTGTTTCGCATTCGGCACTCTACTTGCCTACGCATTTAGGTTTAGAATTTGTCAATGGCATTTGCCAGTTCGTTGGGTTGCATTTACTGCATGTTGGATTCTTCATTATTTAAGTTGAGTGTAGAGCTATCCTTAGTCAGAGCGATTCTGTACCCTTTAAGATTGACCACGTCTTGTTAAGTTTCTTCGTTTGTCTCGTAGTCATCCAACCTCGTTTCATGTTTTTGGACCTTGCTTCTAGCCTCACGTTTTTGTACCTCTGCCTTGTTTTGGACTGTCTTTTGGTATCTACTTGTTTTTGGTATAAAACCACGCTAAACATTATGCCGTGGAAGTCCTGCATTCGGCTCCACCCCCATGTCACTGGTCCATGACAGATACAAATTGATGGGAATTTAAAGATTTCAATTCCATTACCAATCATCATCAGTTTTTATTATGAATTCTTTTAATTCAAATTAAATATCATAGGTTTAACACATTTTACATAAAATGCAGCCCTATGGGGGCACAAACCAGTGCAATCTGTAGGCCGGTCCCAAGCCCGGATAAATGCAGAGGGTTGCGTCAGGAAGGGCATCCGGCGTAAAAACTGTGCCAAACAAATATGAGCGTTCATCTAAAGAATCCCATACCGGATCGGTCGTGGCCCGGGTTAACAACGCCCGCCCCCGGCACTGCTAACCTGCAGGGCGTCGGTGGAAATTCAGCTACTGTGGGTCGAAGACAAAGAAGAGGAGGAAACCGGATCCAGCGTCAGAAGAAAAAAAGGAATGCACACAGCCTACAACTGAGTGTAGGGACTTTGAATGTTGGGACTATGACAGGAAAAGCTCAGGAGTTGGTTGAAATGACGATTAGGAGAAAGGTTGATATTCTGTGCATCCAAGAGAGCAGGTGGAAAGGTAGTAAGGCTAGAAGTTTGGGAGCAGGGTTTAAATTATTCTACCACGGAGTAGATGGGAAGAGAAATGGAGTAGGGGTTATTTTAAAGGAAGAGCTGGCTAAGAATGTCTTGGAGGTGAAAAGAGTATCAGATCGAGTGATGAGACTAAAATTTGAAATTGAGGGTGTTATGTATAATGTGGTTAGCGGCTATGCACCACAGGTAGGATGTGACCTAGAGTTGAAAGAGAAATTCTGGAAGGAACTAGATGAAGTAGTTCTGAGCATCCCAGACAGCGAGAGAGTTGTGATTGGTGCAGATTGTAATGGACATATTGGTAAAGGAAACAGGGGCGTGAAGAAGTGATGGGTAAGTACGGCATCCAGGAAAGGAACTTTGAAAGGCAGATGGTGGTGGACTTTGCAAAAAGGATGGAGATGGCTGTAGTGAACACTTATTTCCAAAAGAGGGAGGAACATATAGTGACCTACAAGAGCGGCGGTAGAACCACGCAGGTAGATTATATTTTGTGCAGACGATGTAATCTGAAGGAGGTTACTGACTGTAAAGTAGTGGTAGGGGAGAGTGTAGCTCGACAGCATAGGATGATAGTATGTAGGATGATTCTGGTGGTGGGTAGGAAGATTAAGAAGACAAAGGTAGAGCAGAGAACCATGTGGTGGAAGCTGAGAAAGGAAGAATGTTGTGCGGCCTTCCGGAAAGAGGTGAGACAGGCTCTCGATGGACAACCGAAGCTCCTGGAAGACTGGACGACGACAGCCAAGATGATCAGAGAGACAGGCAGGAGAGTACTTGGTGTGTCATCTGGTAGGAAAGGGGAGAAGGAGACTTGGTGGTGGAACCCCATAATACAGGGAGTCATACAAGGAAAGAGATTAGCGAAGAAGAAGTGGGATACTGAGAGGACTGAGGAGAGGCGAAAGGAGTACATCGAGATGCGACGTAGGGCAAAGGTAGAGGTGGCAAAGGCTAAACAAGAGGCATATGAAGACATGTACACCAGGTTGGACACGAAAGAAGGAGAAAAGGATCTCTAAAGGTTGGCCAGACAGAGGGATAGAGATGGGAAGGATGTGCAGCAGGTTAGGCTGATTAAGGATAGAGATGGAAATGTGTTGACTGGTGCCGGTAGTGTGCTAAATAGATGGAAAGAATACTTTGAGAAGTTGATGAATGAAGAAAATGAGAGAGAAGGAAGAGTTGAAGAGGCAAGAGTGAAGGACCAGGAAGTGGAAATGATTACTAAGGGGGAAGTCAGAAAGGCATTACAAAGGATGAAAAATGGGAAGGCAGTTGGTCCTGATGACATACCGGTAGAGGTATGGAAGCAATTTGGGGAGATGGCTGTGGAGTTTTTGACCAACTTATTCAACAGAATACTAGCGGGCGAAAAGATGCCTGAAGAATGGAGGAAAAGTGTTCTAGTTCCCATTTTTAAGAACAAAGGGGATGTTCAGAGCTGTGGGAACTATAGAGGAATAAAGTTGATGAGCCACACAATGAAGTTATGGGAAAGAGTAGTGGAGGCTAGACTCAGGTCAGAAGTAAGTATCTGCGAGCAACAGTATGGTTTCATGCCTAGAAAGAGTACCACAGATGCATTATTTGCCTTGAGGATGCTCGTGGAAAAGTACAGAGAAGGTCAGAAGGAGCTACATTGTGTCTTTGTGGATCTAGAGAAAGCCTATGACAGAGTACCAAGAGAGGAACTGTGGTACTGCATGCGTAAGTCTGGTGTGGCAGAGAAGTATGTTAAAATAGTACAGGACATGTATGATGGCAGCAGAACAATGGTGAGGTGTGCCTTAGGTGTGACAGAGGAATTTAAGGTGGAGGTGGGACTGCATCAGGGATCAGCTCTGAGCCCCTTCCTGTTTGCAGTGGTAATGGATAGGCTGACAGATGAGGTTAGACTGGAATCCCCTTGGACCATGATGTTCGCAGATGATATTGTCATATGCAGTGAAAGCAGGGAGCATGGAGAGGAACAATTGGAAAGATGGAGACATGCACTGGAAAGGAGAGGAATGAAGATTAGCCGAAGTAAAACAGAATATATGTGCGTGAATGAGAAAAGTAGAGGGGGAAGAGTGAGGCTACAGGGAGAAGAGATAGCGAGGGTGGATGACTTCAAATACTTGGGGTCAACAATACAGAGCAATGGAGAGTGTGGTAAGGAAGTGAAGAAACGGGTCCAAGCAGGTTGGAACAGCTGGCGAAAGGTGTCTGGTGTGTTATGTGACAGAAGAGTGTCTGCTAGGATGAAGGGCAAAGTTTACAAAACAGTGGTGAGGCCGGCCATGACGTACGGATTACAGACAGTGGCACTGAAGAAACAACAGGAATCTGAACTGGAGGTGGCAGAAATGAAGATGTTGAGGTTCTCGCTCGGAGTGACCAGGTTGGATAGGATTAGAAATGAGCTCATTAGAGGGACAGCCAAAGCTGGATGTTTTGGAGACAAGATTCGAGAGAGCAGACTTCGATGGTTTGGACATGTTCAGAGGCGAGAGAGTGAGTATATTGGTAGAAGGATGCTGAGGATGGAGCTCCCAGGCAAAAGAGCGAGAGGAAGACCAAAGAGAAGGTTTATGGATGTGGTGAGGGAAGACATGAGGGCAGTTGGGGTTAGAGAGGAAGATGCAGGAGATGGGCTAAGATGGCAAAAGATGACACGCTGTGGCGACCCCTAACGGGACAAGCCGAAAGGAAAAGAAGAAGAAGAAGAACACATTTTACATAAAAATTTAAATTAATGAAAAACGATACAAATGCAACAAAATATAAATCCAGTCAAAAAATAGCATTGAAAATATCTTGTAGTACAACCAGTTTTCCAGTAATGTACAGCGTTGTTTTGTACAATATAATGTAGTTGTCATGTGCTGTCTTCCGCTCGTTTGTAATCCATTTCGCTTGACTGTCCACAGCACTGCAAAGGTGATGTGGGAGGGAGCCACAGAGCTGCAGTTGTTTTCAGTCAACTTTTTGGAGTATTTAAGTGTGGTTCATTCTAAATAAATAAATAAATAAATAAATAAACTGATGCAGTCCTGCCTTTCCAAGCATATTGTTTTTTTTGTTAAACTCAAGTTCACTCGCTTTGTTCGCATACAGTCTCTGTGGTTCAAGTGGTACTCAAATATTGTGGGACTTTTTATTTTTTAAGTACCACTATGTTTCTCTTTTTTGTGCTTCCCTTGGTGAAACAAAGTATATATTTTTTTCTGTTCTTAAGTACAGTACTTGTCGGTTTTTACGTATTCTTTATTTTTTTTCATGTTTGTGATGGATTTGTTTTTCAGTCCATTGGTACAGTCCTTCAAATGTGCCCCGATTCACCACTTTTAGTTCATTTTTCCTCAACGAATTCTTTGTTCTCACTGCAGCCCTTTTGCCATGGGTTGTCTTTGTTTCTGGTTAGTTTGACACGTGTGCTTTATTTTGGTAATTGATTGGTCTTGTACTGCGTGGTGGATAATTGGTTAGCATATGGAAGATGGTCATTCTTTTTACGCTGATGTATTCTATTAGGCAGAGTGTGTGAATGGCATTTCCATCTCAAATCCAGGATATTAAAGCCAACCTTGACAGAGTGCAGTTCTCAAGATCTCGTTGTGCGTGCGGGGGTTCTCTAGTTTCCTCCCACATACCAAAAACATGTAAGGTAGGTTAACTGAAGAACTCTGAATAGCCCATAGGTGTGAATGTGAATTTGAAAGATTGTTTGTTTGTATATGCCCTGGGATTGGCTGGTGACCGACTAATTGAGAGTGTATCCCAGCTCTCACCCAGTGTCAGCTGGTATAGGTTACAGCACCGCTGTAACCGTAGTGAAGATAAGTGGTACAGGAAATGATTGAATCTGTTTTCTGTCCATTCTTCGACTAAAACATGCAACATACCTTCCTCGCAGGACAATTACAGCACCCGTTTCACTCGCGATACCCTCTGCATTGCTCGGTATGCCACCCGTCCATCAAACAACCACTTCAGTCTCCTCTGCATAGTCTACAGACCAGAACCAGCCAACTCAGACAGTTTTACTCATCAGGTTGTCAGGAATCTGAACTCTCTGCCCACTCTCCCCTCTCTACCTCTTCGGTCCTCTGCTGACCTGAACACTGACACCCCACATACATGCACATGCATGCACACACACACACACACACACACCAAACTCAGGGTTGCATCGGCCACTTTAGCAGGATTCAGGTTTTGTCATCTAATTTATATAGTGTATGTCTTGATTACCTTGGTTCTGTGACCTTGACTATGTTGCACAAGTCACCTGATCTTTGATATTCCACATTCAAATGATACTTTATACTGTAGTTTTATGTAGCTTTTTATCTTATCATTTCTACTGTCTTTACAGGACCACAGAACCTTGAGTACAATAATTTTCTATATCAGCATTTTACGCATATTGGAGAATTGGCAACAAAAGCACCTTGACCTTGTCTGCATCCTTCACTTCTGTGTAATGGTCCATTCACTGGCTGTAGTCTTAACATGACAGTGGTGTTATCTAGCTTACAATGTTGTTTATCCATGCTCCTCTCGTAGTACCATAAATGATTCTGATTCTGCGTCTGAACCTTGAACACAATGAATTGATAATTGATTATGGACAGAGTAACAGCATAATTTGCTTTTGGCTTAGTATGCTTCTATAATGTAAAGGCTTTGTTGAAATACACATGATTTATGAACACTGAAAAAGCATTGTTGCCAATTTTTTGGGCTTGAATGTATGTGCAGTAAATGAGCAAGAATGGAAGCTCACTGCTGAATTGCTTTGGCAAGAACCAGTGGGACTGTGAGTCTAGACACAAGGACACATTGAAGTCACAGAACTTTGATATAGTGGACAACTGTGGACAACTGTCTGCTGCCCTGTTTATTCAGAAATCCATCTATCCATTGGCAGAGCCGCTGATCCTCACAAGTGTCGCGGGAGTGCTGGAGCTCATCCCAGCTATTTTTGGACTGGAGGCCGGGTACACCCTGAACTGGTTCCTAGCCAATTGCAGGGCACATAGAAACAACCAGTCGCACACACATTCACAGTAATGGGCAATTTTAAGTATGCAATTCATGTGTGTTTTTGGTATGTGTGAGTAAACCGGAGTGCCCATAGAAAACTCACATAGGCACGGGAAGAAAATGCAAACTCCGCATAGGCGAATAATGGGGGGTGAAAAAAACCAAATTGTTTTTTTTATTTTCACAGAAAGTACAAAACGTAAAAAAAAATAAATTGCAACTAGAGTTAGGGTTAATGGAACAAAAGAAAAAAGCAATGCAAAACAACAGTTTCAAACGTCTTCTGTGGGGGTTACTCCCCTTTTTCACAAAGAACGAATCTGTTTGTTTCTGCTATTTTTTAAGCACTTGTCTGAAAGGGCTCATATCATCATTAAAATTTAGCAGTGCTTTGCAATATTCAACTTTAGTCGGGTGATGAAGTTCTACAAAATTATGGATGTCGTTCCATTTAGCGCAAATAGCTTTATATATCGGCACTTGAGACATCTTTGAGCTTTCAGCCTCATCAGACGATATTTCCCCCCTTCCTCGCCAACGCTATCCACAGCTAACTGCTGCTCGTTCACGGAAATAAGAAGCAACTTTTCGACTTCTTCCAAGATCTGTGGCCTCTGCTTGGTCAACATGGTTGGTCCTTTAGCAACATCACTTGGTTTGAGGGCATCCTTGTGTTTCAGAATGGTGCTGATCGTCATTTTCGCCATGCCATATTTCTTCGATAGCTCAGAAACACGTACACCAGATTTGTGCTCGGATATAAAATCCTTTTTGAAGTCGACAATTTTACGCACCACTTTCCTTTTTTCAGCACCTGCAGTTCCAATTGCCTTCTTTGGAGCCATGATCAGGGGTTAATGTTGCTCAATTTGAAGAAAATAAATCAATACAGTACTGGGAAACGTCCCCGAGCAGAGGAGTGTGTGAGTCAACTGGTTGCGCCGCGCGCAGTCGTGCGTGTTACTTCTTTTACGTTTATTTTCAGGGGTGTGTTCGAAAGGACAATAACAAGTCGTCGTGGGTGAGCTGGTCAGGGTGTTCGAATACCAATTTTCGTTCGAAAACCAAAGCCAAAAAATCTCTAGATTTTCATTCGAAAACCAATTTGTACGAAAACCAAGACGTTCGTAAACTGAGGTACCACTGTACTTTGATGAGAGGTGGCTAACCTGAGTTCTTTCCTCAATATAAATTAGGAACTAATCAATTAACACAATGTTAATTATTCTAAACTTCTACTACGACTATACTCTTTACTTGTGCACTTATTCCCTCTCAAAAAGTCAATACAACAATATTTCCTTTTATGAGTTAAGGTTATCCTAATTTAAATAATCAAGATACCAAATAAACTCCCCCCTTTTTTAGCTGTCTTGCAGATAGTCAAATAATAAACCTGGTTATGTAACAAAAAGTGTGAACATTTAAAAACAAAATATATGATGGACAATCAAATATTTATACACAACAAACAGTCAAAGAAACAATGTCAGCATAACAGGTACACAATGCACACATAAAATAATCTGAGCTAATCTACTTTAAAGTGGGACTGACATCCCTATTAACATTCTAAAATAGACATTGTAATGAAAAATACATATAACAGTATTCACTTCAATGTCTATAGGGGAAAAAAAAAGTGAGTGGAGAGCGCGTCATCCATGCACAAAGTTGTGCATTTGAGTGTCCCTCGACATCCAAGTGGTCGCCATATTAGTCGCGTCCTCTGTCCTTGACGTCATCGTCACTTCCGCCGTTGAAAACGCGCAGTGCCTGCTACTATGGAAGCCGAACAACAGAGATATTTGCATATTTCCGACGCCTCTTCTGACACTCTTTTCAAAAAGGACAACACCACACAACCAAGTGAAGTTACCGGGGCAATATTACACTATTGTTTCGAGCCCTCAGGGCAATATTACACTATTATTTGGAGTCATATTCAGATAATATCCGATCACGGCCAAACCGCATCCTGTCCGATCAATTCCCGCGGCGGAGATGAGCCATCGCGGCTCATCGCAGTCGGCCGGTGTGGCTTATGATAGAGCCGAGCGGTGCTGCTTTAGGGGGATGCTTACAGTCGAGCCGGGGCACTTTATGCGCACACGTGACTAAGTAACGCATTCTCAGCTGGGTTCTTCAGAGCCGCCCCCGTCGCAAAGCCCAACGCGCAACCTCCGCAGAAGCAGTGACCGCCGAACGCGGCGCCTATGTTCAAAGTCGCCGCAGTACGCGATGAACACTATCAAGACATTGTTGGCTGGGCGATGCGCACATCGACACATTTCATACGCGGATCTTTTGTTACATTATGAGAGAGACCGATTATGTGGTCCGCCCCAAACTATTATTTTTTTGTAGTAGCTGTATACACAACTACCTATTATTTGGAACCCACAAAGCTCTCGTCCTCTTGTCCAGTAATGCAATGAGCAAGCATTTTGGCTAACACGAAGGAACAACGAGCTACCTTCCCAGAGGTTAAACTAATGGAAACAAACGAGTCCATGAGGGGGCGCTGCTGTCCTTTACGTCACTTCCTGCTTCTTCTCGAAAACAAATCCCTGACAGGATTTTCATGGTGTTACAAAAAGCTTTATACGCCAAAATCATGTTTTGTGGTGAAAAAACACATGGGACCATATTGGCTGTGGGTTTTTCATTAATAATATACCAAAAATCATCCGTTTGACGACACTTGACCTTTAAGGGCAAAAACAAATATGAATATTGACGCAAAACAAATGAAATTCAAACCCCAATGTTTTTGTTTCAAGTGGCAGGAGTGACAAACATCGAGGGTTGTGTCCAATAGTCCAGCCTCATCCAAGTTCTAACAGTTCGATCCGTTGCGAAGCTTTGTCCTTGTATTCCAATGCACGCCTCACTAGCCGATGCAGGCGTCACTAGAATTTGGTCATCACCAGCATCCTTGTCTTTTTCCAGTTGGTCCAACACGGGCCTCGCTAGCTGGCGTTACCTTGTTGCTGGCGACCTAGCAAAGTTCCATGCATCCACTTTTCCTCTGTATTAGCAGCTAACTCCACCACATTAAGGTGTGATTTGAGTAGTCCACTCAAACGACACACTATCACCATTGAACTGTCAACAGTCCTTGTCGAACACGTTGAACAATGTTGAGAAATGTCCGCCTTTTACTTTTCCTTCTCTTCAAACAACCAATCGTACCTCGCACTTCGTCCAGCTTTTTTGTTTCTCTCTTTCTCCTACCTCCTCAACATGTCACTTCCTGTCCTTCTCAAACACTGGTTATAACAATAAAATGACAAAAAGTATTTCTTTTCACAAATTAATAAAACATTTCAATTTAAGTTCCTTCAACAGAAAATAAATTCAGCACACACTAACATATATTCCACCACCTTGTATAAAGAAAACCTATAACCTAATTGCTACTCTCTTTATTTTAACTTTTAACTATAGCAATTTTTAACTGGGTTACAAACTCCCGTCTTTTAAACTGTGTCCTCACCAGACACTAACATAAGGGTTTTAACGCGTAAGCATAGGGTTTTAATGTTTTCTTATTTCGATGTCGATACCCCGATGTAGTATAGTTAACGGTTGACCGAAAGATCTGTCACCAGACTGACCAGGCTCGTCATATGAGAGTTTAATGATTGGCTTAATGGCTCTTTTAGGTCTAGGCTCAGCTCTGGTGTTCATATGGTCTTCCCAGCCTTCAGAACCAGATTCTTATACCTCATCGGAAACTTCAGAATCCTCTTCACATTCCTTTTCACTCACGTCCCCTGATCTCAGGAGAGGGTGTTTATCCTCTGATAGATCAGCATCTGTATCTCCTTCATGGCTGCTAACATCCTCTGACTCGGGCACTTGCACAATTTCTGGGTCATCATCATCACTGGCTAAATCAGGGTCATCCCCAATGTTTTCCATTGGCCTAGCAGCATTCAACACTCTCTGAGCAGACGGTGACGGGGTAGCTCTACAAGTGATAAAATACTCCATATCTGAGAATGAATCAGAGAAATCCTTGAGCTCTGGAGTCTCTGAATTTAGGTTTTTCTGTTTCTTACAGACATCTGCTCTGGTCTTAGGTCTGACAGGTGGATCTTGGCTCTGGCTAACTGGTGGCATTCTGACAAACTGTCCAATCGGCAAAAGGTGATCCCTGTGGATTGTCTTTGTCCCTGGTTTACTATCTTCCTGTTTGATTTTAAACACAGGCAGATTTGGCAGTCTACCAATGACAACATCAGGTTCAGGATCCCACTTGCTTTCTAACTTGTGCTTTCCTCTCAGGCCCAAGTTCCGAAGAAGAACTTTGTCGCCCACCTGAAGTGAACCCTGGACTGAAAAATTACTCTTCGATCATATAACTTTTCGTTTCTCTGGTGCCTTTTGTCGGCAGCATCAGAGGCCAATTTGTATGCTTGTTTCAAATCTTCTTTAAGCTTGGACACATAGCGAGTGTGACATGCATCTTCTATCCCCTCAGGCGATGTTCCTACCGAACATTAGATCGTATGGAGAATATCCAGTTAAATCGCACTTTGTGAAGTTGTATGCGTGAACTAGATATGACACATGTTGACGCTAGTTACGCTTCTTTTCTTGGCTCAGCGTACCAAGCATGGAGATTAGAGTTCTGTTGAACCTCTCTAGCTGTGGGTCTCCTTGTGGATGATACGGGGTGGTTTGTGACTTTCGTATCGCCATCAAGCTCAACATCTCTTTGATCAGTCGGGTCTCGAAATCTCTTCCTTAGTCTGAAAGAATTATTGCTGGAAGTTCATGATGTACAAAATATTTTTCCATTAGGACTTTTGCTACAACTGAAGCCTTTTGGCTTTTAGTAGGAAAAGCCTGTGGATATTTCGTAAAATGATCTGTGACTACAAAGACAATGCTAATTCCCTTTGAGTCTGGTTCCATGCAAAGGAAGTCCATGCACAATAGATCCATGGGTCCATGGCTCACAATCTAGTGCAATGGAACAACCCTCTGTGCAGGAGTCTTGTGAGTGACACACACATCACAGTTTAGGATGTGTTTGTCCTCTTCCAATGACATTTTGGGAGAAAAGAACCTGGTCCCGAGCATGTTGACAGTTCCTTCCTGTCCAAGGTGTTCAAGACCATCATGCATAGCTTGGATAACCATTTTACAGAACTCCTCAGTAAGGACGAGCTGACTAACGACCTCTCCGGAGGGCTTTTTACTGACACGGTATAACAGTCCATCTTTCATTGTTAACTTTCCACATCTCTTTTTAATCTTACTAATTTTGGACTAATTGGTGCTTCGGGCGACTGTCCATGCTTGAGGGCCTCGACAGTTGGTCCGCTTACTTCGTCAGTCGCTTGAGCTCTTCCAAGACTCTGTTTGGACATCCGTTCGAGTGACTTGAACTCAACATGTGTGGAGTGCACATACAGGTCTGGAACACAGTGTGTGGAAGCATCTCATTGATTGATGATCGGCGGTGGCTTCCATTATCATAAAAAGGTTTGGTTTTGCTGAGTAATTCGCTTACTACGTGTAGTAGGGTTGCTGTAGATTTGGTCACATCCTCTTCCCGCGAAGATGATGGTACAAGCAAATTTTGGAATGCAGACCCGCTGGCAGGTCGTCTTGAGCCAGACTGTGGTATGGTGAACCAGCCTTCACCCTCATCATTAGTCAACTGTCTCGACAACAGGTCAGCGTCGATGTTGTGTTGACCTGGTCTGTACTGTATGTCAAATTCATACGTGGACAGGGCAGAGAGCCAGCGATGCCCCACTGAATTGAGTTTGACCATTGATAACACGTACGTAAGAGGGTTGTTATCGGTACACACCGAGAATTTGGCTCCATACAAATAGTCATGGAATTTGTCCACCAAAGCCCACTTCAGAGACAAAAACTCCAACTAATGTATAGGGTAGTTTCGTTCAGCTGTACTGAACATTCTCCTTGTGAATGCAACTGGGCCCAGACCTTCACGGTGTACTTGGTACAGTACTGCACCTAGCCCCTTCAAGCTTGCGTCAACATGCAGGGTTTATGGCTTTTGTGGATTGGCAAAAGCCAACACAGGCACATGAGTCAGGCAATACTTAATCTTCTGGAACGCATCGGTGTCTCATCTTTCTCCATATGGCTCAGACTCTTTCAGATACACTTTGTTGGTATCTAGGCTTTGTTTCTTCTTCTTCGAAGTGTGAGGATAGCCCTTGGTAAATTCTGCCAATGGCCTTACTATTGCGGAATAGTTGTGGATGAACCTTCTATAATAACCACAAAAACCTAAAAATGACTGCAGCGTCTTCAGATTTGTGGGCATTGGCCAGGTGTTGACAGCTTCTGTTTTGTCTGGGTCTGGGGTGACACCATCCGCTGATACTATGTGCCCCAGGTACTTGAGACAGATCTGACATTGGTCTATCGAAAGTTTGAGTCCAACCTCTCCAAGACATTCTAGGACTTTGAATAGCCTTTCTTCATGTTCTTCAAGGATTTTCCCAAACACAATGAGGTCGTAAAGGTACACTAGCACTTGTAGAAGACTCATGTCTCCAACAGCCTTTTCCATTAATCTCTGAAAGGTGACTGGAGCGCCTATAATGCCTTGTGGCATCCTCTCAAATTGGAAGAATCCCAAAGGGCAAATGAATGCCGTTTTCTCCTTGTCCTCTTCGTGCATAGCAATCTGATAGTAATCTGAACGCAGATCAAGCACAGAGAACCATTGTTAATGCACGGTGTTGTATACTGATCAGGTATTGTTCGGGTGTTCAATAATTGGTAGTCTATGCACATCGTCACAGCCCGTTCTTCTTTCTG
Organism: Syngnathoides biaculeatus; assembly: GCF_019802595.1. NCBI lineage: Eukaryota > Metazoa > Chordata > Actinopteri > Syngnathiformes > Syngnathidae > Syngnathoides > Syngnathoides biaculeatus. The sequence goes on from NC_084651.1 coordinate 23,343,675, forward strand.
ACGATGACTGTCGGTGAACCATACGGGGTACATGACTCTTTCATTATTCCGGCTTGTAGCAGTTCTTGCTTTCTTGCATCTTTAATGTCTGCAGGAGGCAACCGACGTTACCGTTGCCTGAAAGGCCTAGCATCTGACAGATGAATCCTGTACGCCATTCCCTTTGCCAATCCCACATCCCACTCATTCAAAAAGAAGACATGAGAATTTTGGACTATTTTGTCGTAATCGGTTCTTCCACTGTCCAGATATGAGGGAATTGCCAAAGTTGATCATGTTGGCATAAAAGAAAGAGGAAGTTGTTTCTTTGGGCGGGATGTTAGCAATTTAATCAATATGAAAGATGCTTCCAATCACTGTTCCCACTGGCAGGGAAACCTCCCGAGTGAATTAATTTTTTTATCACTACTCGGAAACTGTTGATTTCCAATGGCCCACTGGGCACAACCATTGGATGAATAAACAAATCACCAGGTAAGGTGAATGCTGTTGAGGACTCTATCATCAAAATTTCCCGCTCAACTGGATGTTTTAAGTCAACTTTGCACATTACCTGTGTGGCACCCTCTGCTGCTAAGAGCAATGGACCTGGTTCTATCCATCAGACACGACCAGCTTCATCGTCTTCCTCAACTGGAGAATCAATATTTTCGGCCCTAATTGCATCTTCTCTCTCATTAACTCTCAGACCGAGTGTATTCCTGGCTTCTGCTTCGTCCCTACACTGGTTCATCAACCGTCGGACATGGCGAGCATTTGTGCCCACAATGATGTAAGTCTAATCGTCCATTCTGGGAGTGGGAAATATGACAGCTAAGACAGTGACTGGTCGACTATCTCCCAGCACCTCAGCAGGATATTCAAGGTCAACTACTACATACCCAAGGTAAGGGTAACTAACCTCTGTCTCACTTAATCCCCAGAGGGGTGGACTAGGTACAAATGAAATGGAATATCAGGTAAGTACTCTTTATACCAGGGCTCAAAGGTGGTACATGGTTGGCCATTTACTTTTAATGGCAACAGACTAGGTGGTCCAACGAGCCCATCAGGAATGTTTGTAGTCTCTGGCACTTCAACTGCACTCTTTTTGACTAAACAGTTGATGAGGGATTCCCTGATGGCTGGTTGTTCTTTGCCTGCTTCAGGGCTTGAATCAGTCTTTTGATCACTTTAGACTGGTTCTCTGCATTTGGACACTTTGCAGCAAAATGTCCAGCCTTTCCACATCTGTAACAAATGTAACGTCTTTGTGCATAGGTTTTGAAGGACTTTGACATCTTAACGGCTGACACCACAGCTTACGGTTCAGCCACTTTATGTGTGAGTTTCTGTTGCACGTGTTCTAACTCTTTCTTCAAAACAGCTATTTCTGGATCAGAACTGCTGTCATGAGATTCTGCACTGAGGGGAACTTTCACAGTACCGTACGAAGAATCTCTAGTGGGGTTACACTCCACAGCAGCTACCAAGGGCTTCAATTCCTTTATCTCGGACTTTAAATGTTGGATTTGCTTCCATTTCTTGTTGAACATATGCACTTTGCATGACAGGTACCCGTCTTTCGTCTCGAGGATTCATATTCTTCCTCGGTGCATATCTCATTTAACAGCTGGAGGAACGTGGGTGGGTTTTCTTTTCGCTCTCAAAGACGAAGATTAACTAGCATCATGTCAGAGCCAATAATACCATGCAACAGCTGCTTTAACCTTACTTTGTCAGTACACGCAACAGGAATACCACCTGTAGACGCCTGAGGAAGTCAGAGAGCTTCTCCGCTGTCTGTTGTTGTAACAAACGAAAGGCAAAATACAACTCCTCTCCTGATTTAGCTGTTCCAAAAGCATGTTCAAGTGCTTCTAAGCAGTCTTCTGGACAGACAGAAAGATCGCTGGATTGGGCTGTTTGGACAATATCAAGTGCTGGTCCTCTGAAACTCTCCATCAATCTATGCCATTCACACTTTTTCACCATGAGCCATGCTTTACCTAACCAGTGATCAAAAGGTTCCTCTCCAGGTGGAGTGGGCACCAATCCAGAAAACATTCTTAATCGGCGGTGGCTTCCATTATCATAAAAAGGTTTGGTTTTGCTGAGTAATTCGCTTACTACGTGTAGTAGGGTTGCTGTAAATTTGGTCACATCCTCTTCCCGCGAAGATGATGCAGGTGTCTCATTTCTGTATGTGCCATTTGTGTGCTGTTGTCCAGATAACCTCTGACTTTCTGCACTGGTCTCCAGGCTACTGTGACAACAGACCACAGTCCACCAGCATCAATGGGGTACACATCAAAGGGAACTATGTCTCTCTTCACAGCTTCTTTGCATTCACACAAGACGAGGTATCGGCTCTGCTGCAGACTGGAAGTTCGCCCTCGGACACGCACACGTCCCAGACGATTTACTGTTTCTGTCGTCTCTTGGATGGCTTCAGTATTTACTTCTTCATGCATTAGCAGCAGGATAGCATGAGCCTGATCTAACGACTCATGTTGGCACCATTCCTTCAATTGTTTTACAAACTCAGTCTGTGTGTCAATTTAAGAACTTAAACTATCAAAATTTACTAGCACAAAATTTAACAAAATAAACGCACAAATAAATTTCACTAGAATCCCAGCATTGCCTCCATTTTATGTAGCGCGTCTCAAGTAGATAATACTTCGACGAGAGGTTTGTTAACCTGAATTCTTTCCTCAATTGACCCCTCTGTAGAAATTGTGTAGGCCGCGTCGCTGACCAATCAGAGGCCAGAGATGTGCCTAGACCATGCTCCTTGTTGTCGTCCGCCATAACCTCAGACAAAGTCGCATGGTTCAGTAGAGCTTTTGTTTGCGTTTTATCACGTTTTAGGGATCCTTAACAATAGATATGGTTAAGAGGTGTAGTCACGGCCTTTGTAATAGTGACGACACGTATACTGATAGGCTAGTTGGTGGAGTTCAATTTGTACCCTTTCCAAAACCGAAGACCGAGTACGAAAAATGTCTTCAATGGATCAAACTTTGTGGAAGACCGCATGATCAACTGAATCCTTCTCAAATCAACCGGAACAGATATGTTTGCACGAAGGTACGCCCTATTTTTGATTTTCAATACATGTCTCATATAAATGAATTAGCAGTTCTTCGCTTGCATAACATAGCTACGTGTGAATGATTGACACACTTGATCTGTGTTGAGCGATACTTTGCGAGGACCTGACTGCACAAACGTGTCTCTTTGTTGGCGGCTAGCGAGCTAAGCTAAACCCGACTAGCGAGTCCTAAAAGCCTTCGACGTGCACCGAGACACCAAGACTGAAGGAAGGATGTTTGAGGACACTAAAGTAGTGATTGTCGTACTCGGTCGGGACTTTCGTAGGTTCGGCACTAATTCAAGAATAATTATTGAGGGGAGCGCGTGACGTTACACAAAGAAAACGAGAGAAACAACTTGTAAATCAAGCCTCGCCTTCTTCTTTTCCTTCATATGTCGGTTCACAAACGGCTATACAGATACACATACAGATTCTGCACACAAGTGTGATAGGCAACACGAAAATAGGAAACTGTCAATGGCGAATTCATCTTTGGGTTATAATATATTATATTATGTGGCTTCTTGGTCTTCCTCTGACTCCGGAAAGATCTCGTGCTAATGTCAATGGTTTCTCCGTCGATATGCATGGAAATACCATTGAAATACCCCATGCTGAACTACTTGAAGCCCTGCTGTCTGCTCTTCAACGATATTTCACTATTCGGTAAGAACGCGAGTGAAAAATCAGCTGGTAAATCGGAAAATTTCGCTCTCGACTTTTCTTCCTGCGAAGCCATTTTGTCTAATGTTTGTCTGAGGTTAGCAACAGTGGGGTGACGTGACTTCAGGAGGCGTGGTTAAGTGCCCTGTGCGGAGGGGTCAATTTAATTTAGGAACTAATCGATTAACACAATGCTAATTATTCTTAACTTCTATTACAACTTTGCTCTTTGCTTGTGCACTTATTCCCAACCCAAAAGGTCTCTGAAATAATACTTGACCTTATGAGTAAAGATTATCCTAGTTTGAATAATCAAGCTACCAAATAAACTCCCCACTTTTTAAACTGTCTTGCTATCAAATGATAAACGTGGTTATGTAACAAAGAGTGTGAACATTTAATAAAAAAATAAAGGATGGAAAAACAAATATGTATACACAACAAACACTAAGTCAAATAAACAAAATCAACATGACAGGTACACAATGCACACATAAGATAATCTGTGCTAATCTATTTTAAGGGGCCACACAAATATTAATATTGCCGGCAAAACAAATGAAATTCAAACCCCAATGTCTTTGTTTCAAGTGGCAGGAGTGACGAACGTTGAGGGTCGTGTCCAATAGTTCAGCTTCAGCCAAGTCCTGATGGTCCGATCCGTTGCGAAGCTTTGTCATTGTACTCCAATGCAGGCCTCGCTAGCGTTTGCTCATCGCTAGCAGTCCTTGTCTTCTTACACCTGTTCTAGCACAGGTGTTAGCTTGTTGCTAGTGTCCTAGCAAAGTTCCATGCGTCCACCTAGCCTCTATATTACATATTATAATCTATATTATATATTATATTAACTCCACCACGTGACGCCTTGATTTGAGTACTCCACTCAAATGTCCGCCTTTTTCTTGCACTTGTCTAGCTTTTTTCCATCTCTCTTTCTCTCCTGTATCTCCTCAATACGCCACTTCCTCTCCTACTCAAACACTGGTTACAACAATAAAATGACAAAAGTATTTCTTTTCACAAATTAATAAAACACATTTAAATACAAATCCTTTCAACAGAAAATAAATTCAGCACAGACTTTAGCAAATATTCCACCACTTGTATAAAGAAAACCTATAACCTAATTGCTACTCTATTTATTTTAACTTTTAACTTTAGCAATTTTTAACTAAGTTACAGAGGCATTCTGGGATATGTAGTATTAGTGATGCATGTGCTATATACTGGTGGGCCAGCTCTAATACGCATTGCATATGGTCTTGCAGGGCCAAATAGCATTACATCGTGGGCCTGAGTTTGACATGTGCCCCAAGTGAACACGGGAATAGTCACACTTGCACAAGTAAAAGAGATGCAATACACTGTAGTGTATCCCAATTTTGTCACTGAAAGATAATAAATTATCTTTTGTTGAGTGTGTGCATCACGGAAAACTACAACCACAAAAATATACAGTACAGTGATGGGAAATTGTACCAATCAAACATCTTCTCCAAATACACAGAACACATTTAAACTGGTTGAATGAACTCTCCTGCACCCTCGAGGACCCTATTTAGGGTGTTCGAGATGCTCCACTGTTCTATGGCCAGAAAGTAAACCATGCTGCTCCTCCTGAATCTGAAATTCAACTTCCTGCTGGACCATCCTCTACAGATCCCCTGAATAGACTACAGTACTCTTCAACTGTCTGGACTCCTTCTTCAGCGTAATAGCATCCATTACAGTTGATGTCCAACAGGTTTGGGAGTTGGCAGGATGACAAGCACCAACAACCTTATGGCTCTAGCTCTGGTCGGGCGCCTCAATAATGGTCCTGCGGAACATGGTCCAATCCCGGGATGTGGGCCAAGCCCTGCCAGAGGTGTAAGTTGATGCTTCTTCTGACAAATCAGTTACTTTTTATGCAGTGTAAAAACAACTGAAAAAAAGTGACAAATAGTCCAGCCAAAAAAGATCTACTCAGTAAAACCTCTAGGATTTATAATGAATAATTCTTTTCAACTGTTTTTCTGAGGATATTGGAAATACGTGCATGTTTCCTACAGAAGGCTGCATACATTACTGTACATCCAGCCATATGTTGAGAATGGTGTGCCTTCACCCTGTATGAAACTAGAAATGTGTGCTTTTGCTATCATACTGCATCTGATATCAGTTTCGTCGTCTTAGAGAATTAGCGTCAGTTTGAGGCAGGCACATTCCATTTCCTGCCGTTGTTTTCAAACTATTGTATCAAGCAGAGTGTAACTGAAGCAGCTTTCAAGCTGTGTTTCTGGGCAAGCTGCCACGGCCAAGCTGTCACGTGGCTGGCAGGCACACAGACACACATATACATACTCATGGTTATCCAAATCTCCTATGACGCTTCATGAACAGCGTCCACTACGTACAGCTTCTATCTATCAGCATCTATAATAAGTTTGGGTTCGACTCATAGAGAAGAAGATAAATAAACTAGGCTAACAGATACAGACACAATGTCATTACAGAAATACAAATACCGAAGTCCTATTTCACTAGCAACATTAAGTAAATCCATCCATCCATTTTCTTAGCTGCTTATCCTCACAAGGGTCACAGGAGTGCTGGAGCCAACTCAGCTGTCAACGGGCAGGAGGCAGCGTACACCCTGAACCAGTTCCCAGCTAATCGCAGGGCACACAGAGAAAGACAACAGTCCTACTCGCAATCAGACCTAGGGGAAATTTAAAGTGTCCAATTAATGTTGCATGTTTTTTTTGGGATGTGGGAGGAAACCCGAATGCCCGGAGAAAACGCACGCAGGCACAGAGAGAACATGCAAACTCCACACAAGCAGGGTCAGGGTTGAACCCGGGTACTCACAACTGTGAGGCCAACGCTTTCCAGCTGTTCCACCGTTTCGCCTGAACAACATCCTCTCACAGTAAATTGATTCTATTGCTTTATTTTTGATCTGAAAATGTGTGCACAGTCTGGGGTTTAGGAAAACTTTCAACAAGCACTGAAGGCCTCGCACATATACAGGAAGCACAAAACAGTGGATTCATCGCGGCTTGAGGCAACTTTACCAAAGCATTCCCCACTTAAGAAAACCCTTCACAGTGAAAGCAGTAAAGTTAGAAAAATATCCCAATTTTTTGTGTTAAATAATAACAATAAAAGGATTTAGAACCAAGTATCATTTAACATGCTCTGAAATCCAAAGCCCCAACAACCCACTACCACACAGTGACTATACTCGTATCTCTAAATTGCAATTAAATCTTAAGACAAACATAGAGAACAGAGTAACAAATGTAATTTTTTCCCAACCTGAGGACATCATCCACAATAAACCCTTTTGACCTGGCCAGCTGGGATAGAAAGCTTCTCCTGCTGCTGCCCATTTTCTTCTCCACCAGATACAGCCTGAGCTCCTTAAACTTTACGGCATGCCTGGAGACAGTGACGCTCGCTGGTTTTGATCGTTTTCTAACAGAAGGCAAAATTGCAGGATGGAACATCTTTTCTGGAATCAGCAAAGTGTTTCTGCAGCTTTTGTTGTCATACACTAGCTTCCATCAAGGAAAAAAAAATTAAGCAACTGTTCCTGTTATTTCCCACAAACAGTGTGACAGCTGCTGGTAGACTGGCACATTTCTGGCAACAGGTGTTGGAAGTTTTTGGTGTTTACCAGACAAACACCTGCAATGTTGGATGGTGTACCCACCTCTCCCCACCAAAAAAAAGGAAAAAAAAGAATGTGTGTCGAGAGCATTTGACTAAGTTGTCTACAAGAAGTCAACTCAAAAGTTTTATTATAAGTACACTCACTTGGAATGAGTGATGCTTCCCTCCAGGCAGTTGCCTGAATTCTGGTCACCTCCCACAGCTGTCCTGCCATGTCCAGTTCATTTTGCCACTTGCTCACAGATTATGTCCAGACCAAGTCTGCACTATCTGCTCCACCACTTTAATTAGCTTGCTGTCTAAAAGGAGTGTGAGGAATTTCATCCAAAACCTTTGCACACACAGGTAGCCAAAACAGACCATGTTATGGCAGAATTAAAAGTAGGACAACAAATGGAAAAAAAGACTGTGTTTTCTTTTAAATTACTATTTAGAAAACATTTTATTGCCTTGTATGATTTTTGCCTCTGCAGGACATATAATAATCACTTCATCGCTTTAACACAAACCTTGCTTCAGCTAGTTTGACACAATTACACAGGTCTCACATAGCTTGGCCTTCAAAAGGCTAATGGGTGTCACAGTGCAGAGTTGAGTAATTTGAAGGTTTACCCCCTCCCCTCAATTACTCGGGAGGTGATGAAGGTGCTTGGCCTCTTTGCAAAATGAGAACCATAAAATTTTAACATAGCTAAGGCAAATGACTTCACTCACTCCACCAATGTCTGAAATTGCATTGCACCTAGTTTCTCAAGTGACTTCCGACAGCAGCCAAATGTGCATACCAAATGTAATTGTCCTTGAACTATGTGGATTGTTACTACCAATCCATGTCTAAATCCATTAGTTCCTGCCTTTCATACAACTGCTGTGGGTCTAGTTTCTGTATACTGAAGATCTCCAATTTTTCCCCCCCTTTGTATATATTTGGCTCATTCTACATGTAACAAGGCAACAGATGAGAAAAAAAACTTGTATTTACTGTAAACCCACAAGTACAAATGACAGATGTCTTTTCTTTTCACTGACATCAATCATGACCCTTTCAGCCATAATTAGAAAATCCTCTATATCAGTGGTTTTCAAACTTTTGGGGGCACGCCCCCCTTTTATGGGGATACCCCCCCCCCACAACTGCTTGAAATTTTCTCTGATCAGGAGGGAGGGGTTGCTAGCACTGAAAATTGTAAAAAAGCAGGGGGTGCTAGCCACACTGTTCCCTCCAAGCTGCACATGTGCGCAACTACACTGCTGATGTTGTCTCCGCATAGACATTTTGTGTTGCACCCAAAAAAAAATTGAATCCAACATGAATTGAAAGTAAAACATACAACTAATCCATTTGTGTTATTTTGCAATGTGATTCAATGAGTGACGACTGTCTGGCTGCGACAGTCAATGGCACAATTCACATACGCACTTATGCAGCCTGTCAATGGTGTTGACAATGACAGCGTCTTTATTTGCCGCCCACCACCGGTGTTTAGTTTGAAAAGCAGTCTGGGCAACGTAGAGCGAAGATGAGCAAAACACGCTACTTATGATTACCCAAGATAATAATGGCAAAAGTAAAAAAGAGAAATGCTGTTATTTTAAGATCGAATGAGTGTCGGAGTATATGTAAAAGGAAGAAAAAGTGGTGACTCTTTTCTCTTTTTTGAGCGAGGAAGGTTTGGTCTGAAAAATGTCCCACAAAGCCAAAGTAGCAAGTGAGTTTTCAGAAGGAAAAGTGTGGACAGAACGGAAGCTGGACTATCTCAAGCATCACATTCAACACAAGTCATTTGAAAGCAGTTAGAATTGCACACAGATGTAAGATGGGAATCGGGATCGGTACTTTGTTGGGGAGAGTCCCAAAGACAGAAAGAAAAGGAACAAGCTGACACTGGGAAACAAATCTAACCCAGAGCAAGTTATAATTCTCATCGACAATATTCTCCTAGCCATCAGCAGGAATGCAGAATTTCTTGAGATCAGACGTGGCAAAAGTTATGCCATACAAATATTTCATTCAATCAACCAAATCGTTCAGGATGAGTCAGTATGTAACTTTAAAACTCCACCTTACCCCACCTTCTTCATGGATGAAAGCACAGACAATACAGTGTACAAAAGGCTTGTTCTATAATTTAAATGCAAGGAGCAAAATACCATCGAACTGTGTGGGATCATCATTCAGCTGTTAGCATGCACTGCTAAATATATTTAGCTGGCAATAATTTAGCTGGCAATAATTCAGTTTTATACCAAGTAAAACAGATGGGGATATTATTGTAAATCAATCCACGCCCTCCCTGTCATGACGAAGGGGTGCACCCCTAGTTTGAAAACCACTGCTGTACATGATGAATTTAGGTTGCATCTGCTTTTCCAGGACCCTCCGCCTTTTCTGAATTTACAACAGCTGCGCTTTATTTGGAAAATAAATGTTCCGTATGTGAATAATGTCAAAGTAAAATCCTCCTCATAGTGCATTTTTAGATTAATTTCCTTTTGTGTTTGTACGTCTGACTTTCCACGCAAGTATTATGTGGGGGTGGCAAAAAGATCTTTTTGTCTTTTGCTTTTGTGTTTCAGCCATTTTGAGTGGCCATGGAAATGGGACATGAACGGGAAGTATAGAATCTGCAGATTCATGTTTCTCGATGTTGCTAAGTATTGTTGGTGTGTCATCCTTTTCCAAAATAAAAGAAATTCACTAATTTGGAAACATGATTTTTGGGATGATGTCAGTCATACTCTCCAAACAAAAAAAACAAAAATCTTCAAAGTCTCTGACCTGAAGATGATGGGCAACATGTGCTTAGATATTCACGGAACTCTGTGCAGTCACATGACATTTGTTCTTGGTCATTTTACCTGCTATTTTGTGGACTCATTAGCAAAGCAAAGCATATTTATTTCTACAACGCATTTCATGCACAAGGTAAATCAATGTGCTTTACATGATTAAAAGTCTAAAAAAACAGCTCATAAGCATTTAAAACTGAGAAAAATAAAATCAAAACAGAAAATAGTGCAAGAAGGATCATTTCAAGGTGGAAATGCTCTAAAAACCATGCGGGGGGGGGGGGGGTATTAACCTGCATTTGAAAAACATTCATACTTGAGTCTAACGTCACTTTTTTGGCAACTTATTCCATATGTGTGGAGCATAACAGCTAAGTACTGCTTCACCATGCTTGCTTTGGACTCTGCGCTCCACGATTTTGACCCAAGGTTGTCAATATCAGAGCTCTAATAGGTTTATATTCCATTTGCATTTCTTTCAAGAATTCAGGGCCTAAACTATTTAGTGATTTACAGACCAGCAGCAGAACTTGAAAGTTCATTCTAAAGATGAGTGAGAGACAACAATTTCTACAAATTGGGGCTGGCAAATAGAAGTTACAGTATGAAACTGGAATTTTTTAAATGGCTCTACAAAACTGCATTACAGTTGATCTTTTATTGGCTTCTCTTATGAACCAAACTTGTTGCACATAGATTCCTGACAATGCTGGCGATACGGACCTCTTAGTCAGTGGTATTAAAAATCTCACTACAACTTCACATTGTCGTAGCACACGAGGAGTTGTTCAATTGAAGTTGGCTGAATGGACTTGGATGGCAAGTTTGCCTGTGTCACTTTTCACTTCTGGTTTGTATCATGTTGCTTGTCCTCTTTTTACATGATGTGTTATGTCCCTTTGGTAAAATCTCTGATTTCTTGCATGATTGACTCAACGTTTGTTAACTATTTAGTTTTTTTCCTGACCTTTTCCCTCAGTCCGACTGCATGGATGACACTGACTACTCATTCTGACTCTGTTGCATTACTGACTACAACCCACTTATGACGGATTTTCTTCGACCAGTGGTGTGACTTTCTAGATGACTGTGGGGTTGTTTACTTGATGCATATTGATTTTGCTGTTTCATTTTTAACCTTTTGACTGGTTGATTAATTTTACTGTTTAAATGTTGTTTAATATTTTACATACCTTTAATTGGTTTTAATAGTACAGCATAATAGTTTAGTAATCATCGTAATATTTGGTGATTTGGTAGTTTCTGTTTGGGTTTTAATCATTACTGTTTAATGATGTCTGCAGTGGTAGTGGATTGATTGAAATAAAAGAAAGAGGTGTCTTGGAAACTTTATGTTTTATTCTGTATATACAAAATACTAGGCCCATTAGTCCAACGTTCAACCTTCACAGGCTTTATTGTTCTGTTCTGGCTTCTAGCTCTCCCGGTCATGCTGTTTGCAATACTTATTCCTAGACAACCTTTGCATGCTTTATTGTTATGACTACTGGCTCTATGTGCGTAATATTGTTTTGTTTTTGTTGGGTTCAATCCCGGTCCCGCCTGTGTGGAGTTTATATCTTTTGCCCATACCTTTTTTTGTTTTTCTCCAGGTGCGTCGATTTCCTCCCACATCCCAAAAACATGCAACATTAATTGTAGACTCTGAATTGCCCGAGGTGTGATTGTGTGTGCGATTGTTGTCGGTTGCTATGTACCCCACGATTGGCTGGTAACCAGTTCAGAGTGTACCCTGGGCCTCCTGCCCGATGATAGCTGGGAGACGCTCCAGCACTCCTGCGACCCTTATGAGGATAGGCAGGTCAGAAAATGGATGGATGGAAGCTTCTCCTGGTCTGGTTGGAACATGCATGGCAATCTTTATTCTATTTAGTCCTGCTCACATTTCCAACCTATTCAGTTGCATAATATGATCTACCAACTCATAAGCCACACTAAGTTCCAAAAAGACAAGAATTGACAGCTTTTTCGGCTCAGTATTCAACCTTATATCAATAAGCACTTTGATAAGAAGAGACTCTGCACTCTGATGAGTTGGGAATCCGGAAATTTGTGAATCAAATTTGTGTAAACTCTAGTTTCAGCTGCTAAAACATTTTCTCTTCAGTTTTTGGGTCAACTGTCCATATTCTGACTTTATAATAGTTTTTCCTGGGTGGCTTCAAATGGAGCATAATTTTATCATTTTGCTGATTTAACCCAATGAATTGTATTCCTTCACAAAAAATAGAAAGCCAATTCATGTATTATATATTGACATACAGTATATTGTTGGCATATTTACAGTAATATTTAATAGTACATTTTATATATATATATATATATATATATATATATATATATATATATATATATATATATATATAATCATGTAACAATCCCTACAGGACAGGATTATTTTGATAGCAATGTGTCAGGTTCTATATAGTGTCAAGAAAAAAATGCCAACTTCAAACCAAAAATGTAATTTGAAGCTTCATTCGCTGAAATAATATCAAACTTTTTTTCCACACAATATTTACAGTTAATCCATTACCACTGAACACACAAAAGCTATAAATGTAGACAGAAGTTTGTTCTGTGCGCACTTCCCACCTGATTTGCATGTGCTGTATTAAGTGAATGAGTGACAGTTGCAAAGTTCTTTCCGTTTCAGTGACTTTTGATTGATGTTATTTAATGCAAGAGTAAGCAAATATGCACAATCATCTCCCATTCTGTTGTAATTAACTAACATGCTCCCAATGTGTGTCATCAGTATGGACAAATTATAGATTGACATTTCAGTAAATATTCTCAGAAGAGAACTGAAGCACTGGAGATTTTTGTGCCCATCTATCCAACCGTTAATAAACCGGGTGCTCTAAAGGCTATTCCATCACAATCTGAGCAAGAAGCCGTGTGCACCATGGACTGGTCGCCATACAAACAACCATCCACGCCTAGGGACGATTTCAAGTCTTCAAATAACTGAAGAAACGTTTTGGGAATGTGGGAAGAATGTACTTTGAAAAATAACAACCAAAAAAAAACCAGGGGGACCTCAATTTTAACTGCCAACCTCAGAACTGTGAGGTGAATGTGCTAATCACCCATCCACCGGTGAGCATTCTGTAATCACAGTATTCAAAAAATAGGGTTCTTTCTATGATAAAGCATAAAAAAACTAATTGAAGTGAATTGAAATGAACCTGTTAACTGAATAAGATTATTCAACGTTAAAGGGTTGTGTTTTTCATCTGTTTTATTTGTTAAATGTTCAACATTCTTGGGAAGTACTGCCACTTTCTAATATCACAACTGTAAAACACAAAATAAATGACTGAGGTCAGCAGACTTTAGCCAAATTGTTAACAATGGTGAAATTAATTTCTGTTCCTCTATAGATGGTACTCTCCATGCTTCAAGTCACACTTCTTCTTTGTCACACAAATCACATAATTGTGACCTGTACTTCGTACTTCTTGTTTTTGGCAATAAAGAAAAGAGAGTTACTCTCAGTAAACACCTGGACTCTCTAACTTTAAAAGCCAAAGACTAAGTCCGAAACATTGGTGTTCCGATTGACTCCGACCTGACTTTCAACAGTCATATCAAAACAATCACAAAAACTGCCTTTTACCATTTGAAGGTTTTGTATGTGTCAAGCTGACCAGAAAAGCTCATCCAATGCTTTTATCACAAGTAGACTTGAGACTGTGATGGTCTACTGACTGGACTCCCCAATAAGAATTTTAAACAACTGCAGTCAGAGCATACAACGCCAATCCTAAAGTCCTTGCAATCCAGGTTTACTTGGAAGTAAATTTAAATCTACAGTACCATAGTGACAAACCTGTTGACAGTAAGTCACTGTACAGTACATCATTCTCATACACTAGCTGTGACTCAATATTTGCTCAATACTAACTGATTCACTTGCCTGAATGTGCAAAAACAGCAATTGGCTCCTCTGATTTGACCTCTATAATGATCTTCCTCACATGGAAACTTACTGATCCTATCAAACCCAGATCTACTCTATAAAATAAATAGTACATACAACAATGCTTTTCTGTAACGGTGCCAAAGTGCTAGAGTTCAGTATTTCTTCAAAATAGATTTGTATGATCATTCTTTTTTGTATCAGTGTTTGTTTCGTATAATTGTATATATGCATCTCTTGTTATATATTTGCACATGTATTTTTATTTGCACCAAAATGTGAAATCGCTATGTGGAGCCCTGAATATGACAATGCATACTGGGAACACATATTACAGTACATGCAGATGTTGCTGTGAATTCAAGTTACTTTCCGCATCATGCTCTACAATACTGTACAGTAACTATAATTTAAACAAATATTGTATCCCATGCATTTTGAGATTTTGGTTGACATTTCAGACTAGAAACATATATTTTAAAATAAATATGACTCATTTTGGTGGTATGGTGGTCACATTGTATTATCATAAGGAAATTCACACTTACATCCAATGTTGCTGAAAAATTAACACTTAGCTAACAACAGAATGAACCTTGATGTCATTCGTTCGCACACAACCCACAGCCAGGGTTTCATGAAAATGCAATGCAATTTAACATGGAAGTTTAAAAAAAAAACACAGATTCAATGACCTATGCGGAATATAAATACACAGTATCCATGTTATGTTAATACTGATTGTTCATCAACAGTCAGGATTAATGTCTTATGGGAATAGTTCAACATTTCATAGTGCAATGGATGCTGGGAGCCACGTGGCTTCTATTACATCAATTTCCATTTTCCAAGCAACTTATCCTCACAAGGGTCACAGGAACACTGGAGCCTATCCCAGCTAACATCTCTCGGTGTGACGTCAACCAAAATCCAATGATGCAGTCTATCTAACATTGTAGTGTTTGTATGCCTTTTTATTGTCAAAAAGAATATGAAATAGATTGAATCAGACTGAGGGTCAGAGTTGAGGTGCTGCCTGGGGTGAAGTAATAAACCATTGCATTTTATCCATGACCCTAAAAAATGGGCCAATCGAGTATGTTTTTACACTTTTGTTGGCAGTTTAACCTGAAATAGAAAGCAATTACATTAACAGAATTGAAAACTGTAAGGACATGGAAGTGAAATAGAGGGAAATGCACAGCGACACTCCCGACGTCTACTTTTTCTCCTTGAATGCATCAGTGGAATCTCAGTGTAGGTTTTTCACAATAAACTGCCGCATTAGTTAAGGACGTAGGAGACTAATAATGAAATGACCTCCCACTATGCACTTCTCTCTGCTGAAGCTGAATGCTGGAGCTGCAGGATGTGACAGGTCAGTCTATTACTGTACTTCCAGAGGCACACACAACTTCAACTCAGAGTGTCCCTGCTGTGACTGAAATGAACTTGCGATCCAGGGACCAGTGTGAGAGGTGGGACCACAGCCAAGTGGCCTTATTTACGGGCAAGGTGAGCGATAACAACAATATGAAGTGTGATGAGAATGCTAATGGACACACCTTGACGTATTTCCTCTGAATTTTTTACTTGATCAGATTTTCAATAATAAAAAGATGAACACTGTCACTATTTATAGAGTTAAACTGGGGTACTTTCTATTAGCCAGCATTGAAAATAAGCAGTTCCATTATGTACATCTGTCATGAAAAAAAAGAGACCATCGAGCATCATGAAGAGCTTTCGATTTCACTTTGGGAAAGAATGCGTAATTCAAACTGGATTCACCTTTTGTATTCAACCTTGAACCTGATCACTGAGCTTCTCTGAGAAGCCCAAAATAAATTCAACGTACAAGTCATAAACCAAACATTTTTTTCTGCTCAGAAATTTAATTGTGTTGGTTGGGAAGTTAATTATAATTTAATGTCATGAGTTGCAGTTTTGTTTTATTTTGTAAATGTGTTTGCACCTGCATGATAACATTAATAATTATTGATCTGCATTAACACTTTCATTTTCAAGACATTTGTATACTACCAATTACAGGAACAAACGATATTGGGGAGCTCAATGATGCTGTTACAGTGAAGAAAATAAGTATTTTAACACCCTGTTACATTGCAAGTTCTCCCACTTAGAAATCAACGAGGCGACTTTAATCGTAGGTGCATGTCCACTGTGAGAGAGATAATCGAAAGAGAAAAATCCAGAAATTACAATGTATGATTTTTTTAACCATTTATTTGTGTCATACAGCTGCATATAAGTATTTGAACCCCTGAGAAAACCATTGTTAATATTTGGTACGGTAGCCTTTGTTTGCAATTACAGAGGTCAAACGTTTCCTGTAGTTGTTCACCAGGTTTGGACACACTGCAGGAAGGATTTTGGCCCACTCCTCCACACAAATCTTCTCGAGATCAGACAGGTTTCTGGGATGGCGCTGAGAAACACAGAGTTTCAGATCCCTCCAAAGAGTTTCAATTGGAATTAGGTCTTGAGACTGGCTAGGCCATGCCAGAACCTTGATATCCTTCTTACGGAGCCACTCCTTGTTTTTCCTGTCTGTCTGCTTCGGGTCATTGTCATGTTGAAAGACCCATTCACGACCCACTTCAATGCTCTGACTGAGGGAAAGAGGTTGTTCCCCAAAATCTCAGAATACATGGCCGCGGTCATCCTCTCCTTAAACAAGTGTAGTCCTCTTGTCCCATGTGCAGAAGAACACCCCCAAAGCATTTTGCTTCCACCCCTAAGCTTCACAGTAGGGATGGTGGTCTTGTGATGGAACTCATCCTTCGTCTTCCTCCAAAAACAGTTAGTGGAATTATGACCAAAAAGTTCAATTTTGGTCTCATCTGAGCACAAAACTTTCTCCCATGACTCCTCTGTATCATCCAAATTGTCATTGGCAAACTTCAGACGGGCTTTGACGTGTGCTGATTTAAGCAGGGGAACCTTCCGTGCCATGCATGATTTCAAACCATGACGTCTCAGTGTATTACCAACAGACACATTGGAAACGGTGGTCCCAGCTCTATTCAGGTCATTGACGAAGTCCTGTTGTGTAGTCCTGGGCTGATTTTTCACCTTTCAAAGGACCAATGAGACCCCATGAGGTGATATCTTGCATGGGGCTCCACTCCGATTGAGACTGACCGTCATGTTTAGCTTCTTCCATTTTCTAATGATTGCTCCAACAGTGGACCCTTTTTCACCAAGCTGCTTGGCAATTTCTCCGTAGCCCTTTCCAGGCGTGTGGCGTTATTCAATTTTGTCTCTGGTGTCTTTGGACAGCTCTCTGGTCTTGGCCATGTTACAAATTTGAGTCTTACTGATTGTGTGGGGTGGACAGGTGTAGTTTATGCAGCTAACGACCTCGCACATGTGCATCTGATTCAGGATAATACATGGAGTGGAGGTGGACTTTTAAACCCAGACTAACAGGTCTTTGAGGGTCAGAATTCTAGCTGATAGACATGTGTTCAAATACTTATTTGCAGCTGTATCACACAAATAAATCGTTAAAAAAAAATCATACATTGTGATTTCTGGATTTTTCTCTTTCGGTGATCTCTCTCACAGTGGACATGCACCTAGGCTGAAAATTTCAGAGACCTCCATTATTTGTAAGTGGGAGAACTTGCAATATAGCAGGGTGTTCAAATACTTATTTTCTTCATTTTAATTGGGTAGAGCTCTGGCAAAAGATTTAAACTGGGTGGTAGTCTAATAAATTGGTGAAGCGCTCTGATTATTGCCACTAGAACAAGATGCAAGATTATGCCAACAATCCCAACTTGACTATAATGTAAGTGTCCATTATTTTCTTTGTTTTAATCTTCTGAGGGACTTCAGTGGCCTCCAGCTTTGCAGTTTTTCATTCTAATTACTTCCAAATGGACAAATCCTAGCTAGCAATATGATTATGCTATTACAGCACATCACATTGATTACATTTAAAGAGATAGTCTGTCAAAAATGATTAACAGGCAGTTTGGTTATGCTGATCATTCAATGCAACATTTTGGACTTTTCTATTTATAATTACATATTTCAGATTCAGTTGTTAACTTGTTCAATTTTAAAATATAAATACATGGAGCACAGTAAACATGATCATCATGAGATTAGAAATATACAAAGCCATTCAGTTGAATTACTTCTTCCTTATGATGAAGGATGTTCATCAGTGACCATTACTGTTCTCATTCAACTGGAACTTCTGCTTCCACTTTCTTGTTAAAAAAAAAAAAAAAAGTAATGACTCTCTCACTATCGTTAATGACCACAATTTATATAATCTTTGGTGCACACCCTAGTTCATTTTATTTACAGGTACGGATATTTTCTTTTCCTTTCAGCTTGTCCCGTTAGGGGTCGCCACAGCGTGTCATCTTTTTCCATCTTAGCCTGCATCTTCCTCTCTAACCCCAACTGCCCTCATGTCTTCCCTCACCACATCCATAAACCTTTTCTAAGGTCTTCCTCTCGCTCTTTTCCCTGGCAGGTCCATCCTCAGCACCCTTTCACCAATATACTCACTCTCTCGCCTCTGAACATGTCCAAACCATCGAAGTCTGCTCTCTTGAATCTTGTCTCCAAAACATCCAACTTTGGCTGTCCTCTAATGAGGTCATTTCGAATACGATCCAACCTGCTCACTCCGAGCAAGAACCTCAACATATTCATCTCTGCTACCTCCAGTTCTGCTTCCTGTTGTTTCTTCAGTGCCACCATCTCTAATCCGCACAACATGGCCGGCCACACCACTGTTTTGTAAACTTTGCCCTTCGTCCTAGCAGAGACTCTTCTGTCACATAACACACCAGACACCTTTCGCCAGCTGTTCCAACCTGCTTGGACCCGTTTCTTCACTTCCTTACCACACTCACCATTGCTCTGGATTGTTGACCCTAAATATTTGAAGTCCTCCACCCTCACTATCTCTTCTCCCTGTAGCCTCCACCTTTCTCATTCACGCACATATATTCTGTTTTACTTCGGCTAATCTTCATTCCTCTACTTTTCAGTGCATGTCTCCATCTTTCTAATTGTTCCTCTGCATGCTCCCTGCTTTCACTGCATATCACAATATCATCTGCGAACATCATGGTCCAAGGGTATTCCAGTCTAACCTCATCTGTCAGCCTATCCATTACCACTGCAAACAGGAAGGGGCTCAGAGCTGATCCCTGATGCAGTCCCACCTCCACCTTAAATTCTTCTGTCACACCTAAGGCACACCTCACCATTGTTCTGCTGCCATCATACATGTCGTGTACTATTTTAACATACGTTGTTAACCTGGGCCATGACCGATCCGGTATGGGATTCTTTAAATGAACGCTCATATTTGTTTGGCACAGTTTTTATGCCGGATGCCCTTCCTGATGCAACCCTTTGCATTTATCCGGACTTGGGACCGGCTTACAGATTGCATTGGTTTGTGCCCCCATAGGGCTGCATTTTTACAGGTACGTATATAAGTGAGTTGAAATAGTAAACAGCTCTCTGCATGTTCGTGTGCAGCTCTCCTATACCCATAGGGTTGGGGATTATTTTTAGTATGTTATTAATGAAAAAACGCCAGCCAATATGGGCCCATGCGTTTTTTAACCACAAAACATGATTTTGAAGTTTACAGCTTTTGGTAACTCCCACTATGAAAATCCTCTCAAAGGATTTGTTTTCGAGAAGAACCAGGAAGTGACGTAAAGGACAGCGGCGCTCCCAAGTGGACTCGTTTGTTTCCATTAGTTTTACCTCCGGGAAGGTAGCTCATTGTTCCTTCATGTTCGCCAAAATGCCGGCTCATTGCATTGCTGGTCATTGCTTGAACACTCGGGAGAATAGAATTACCCTTCATAGGTTTGAAGGAAACCCGGTTCGTTGTGAAAAATGGATTGTACGGGTGCAGAGGACGAGATCTTCGTGGGTTCCAATTCACTGGTAGGTGTGTATTCAGCTACTAAAAAAAATAATAGTTTGGGGCAGACCACGTAATCGGTCACTCATAACGTAACAAAAGATCCGCGTATGAAATATGTCGATGTGCACGTTGGATGGCGTTGGGCTGTTGCTCGGACGGTAGCGAATCTGAAGAACCCAACCAACAATGTCTCACTCAGTCTCCTGCGCGCAGTAATGCGCCCTTGCTCGATAGTGTTCATCGCGTACTGCGGTAGCTGTGAACAACCCTCTAAAAGCAGCACGCCTCGGCTCGATTATATGCCACCACGGCGCCGAAAATCAGCCACACCGGCTGTGGCGCCGTGTTCGGCGGTCACAGCTTCTGTGAAGGCTGCGCGTCGGGCTTTGCGAATTGGGGCGGCTCTGAAGAACCCGGCCGAGAATGCGTCACTCAGCTGCGTGCGAGCAGTAAAGCGCCCCGGCTGACTGTGTTGTTCATCGTACTGCGGCGTCTATGAACACACCCTAAAGCAGTATGGCTCGGCTCCGTTATAAGCCATACCGGCCGGCTGCAATGAGTCACGATGGCTCATCTCCGCCGCGGAAGTGGATTGGACGGGGATGTGGTTTGGCCATGATCGCATATCATCTGAATATGGCTCAAAACAATAGTGTAATATTGCCCTGAGGCCTCAAAACAATAGTGTAATATTGCCCCAGTAACTTTACTTGGTTGTGTGGTGTTGTCCTTTTCGAAAAGACCTTCCGTGTCAGAAAGGACGTGTTCGTCTCCCATAGTTAGGGTGCACCGCGTGTTTTCATTGGCGAACGTCCGGGTGACGTCACTTACAGAGGATGCAGCCAATATGGCGATCACTTGGATATCGTCGAATGACACTTCTGCAACTTTGCTCATTGACGACGCGCTCTCCGCTCACATTTATTTTTTCGTATGGACAATGAAGTGAATAATGTTATATGTATTTTTCATTACAATATCTATTTTAGAATGTTTACAGGGGTGGCACTTGGGGTTTAAGTGTACTTTGTTGGACAAGTCACAAGATTTGCAAATGTTGGAACTCAGTGTGCACATAAGGTACACCACATTGTAAGGCACTATGTCTAGTGCGGCGCCTCGTCTATTTAGAATATAATTCAAGAACTTTACCTTTAAATATGGTAAATAAAAAAAAAAAAAACTTGGAGACCACAACCCATGAATATGCGGGACCGCGAACGGTGAACCACGACAGGGCAATGGCACACTGTATACAATTGTTTTTAGATATGAGGCATTAATCAGCCAATTTGTTTGCTTTGACTTGTGTACAATTGCTTGAGATATAAGCATTTTATAGTGGCAGTGCTTTAGCAAAAGCAACAGTTTGTTTTTTTTTATTTATTTTTTTACACCAGAATACCTGGGAAAAAGTCTGCATAGTAATCTTAAATCTCAAACGCTAACCGTTAGCCTGCTGAGGTGGCCTTGTGGGATAAAATCATACTACAACAAACAAAACAACATTGAACTTTATAGCTCATCAAATGTCAAAAGTATTTGTATCCAAATGACCTGAATCAGGTGTTCTCAACACTTCCAAGGCCACAGGCGCATGAAATCAACCAAATGGGCATGAAAATAGTTTTTACAAACAATTGAGATATTAGTTGCTCTCAGGAGCTCAGTAAATTCCAGCATGGAAGTGTGATATGATGCCATCCGTGCACCAAGTTCAGTTTTGAAATTTCCTCATTCCTAAATATTCAACAGTCAACCGACAGATGTATGAAAATAATGTGGAAGCATTTGGGAACGACAGCAAAGCACAAGCCACGTAAACTGACAATGACGCTGAGTCAATCGCTACAAACCTTCAAATTTCAGATTATCTCAAGATCAGTGTGTAGAGAGCTTCATGGAATGGATTTCCATGGCTGAGCACCTGGATCCAAGTGGAACATCAGGTGCA